>NW_006434839.1:20204129-20215543 GCF_000325575.1 Pteropus alecto
ATATACACACACAAAATTTGGGGGAGAAATACTCATAGGTAATAGTTGTCAATATATTTTAAACTGTTATATTGCGTCTACCAGAGGACACTTAAATGCTAATATGATTTATTTCTAAATGCAAGAAATGACAACTATAATTTGTGAGGATTGACAACCAGAACTAGGCAATGGCATTTAATCCAATGAGTAATCCGAATAGTTGACAGCTGTTCTTCAAGATTCAAATTTCCTATGGGCATGACACTATGTCAAAAAACTGTTGATGAACTATGGCCCTATAGAAATCATTTTATGATCACTAAAATTTATGACATGCCAATACTTACCATAATATGCTTTATAAGCTGTATAACTTTCATTACAAAAAAAATGCAAAAATATCTGAAGCTATAATTAGATGATTATTTTTTTTATCACTAGACGTATCAATCACTGAAAACCAAACATCTTCCTCAGAGTTACTAGAGACGTTAAATCAATATGTAAAATGCCAACAAGACATTGCAAAATACATTCACTACACTGTCAAAGAGCATTCTCTAGAATATTCACAATGGAGAATGTTACAGTTTACTAAGTATGCCACCATCCTAGCAAGCAGTGAGTCATCATCTATAAAAATTGCTTGAATCTGGAAGCTTGCCAACTATGGCAGGGAAATAACCAGAGCAATAAAATGGAGAGAATCTGAGTCATAACCTTAAGTTGGCTCATCTATCATCCAGTGGTCTACATCATCAACTAAGAGATATTGAGAGAATAAAAAAAAGAAAAAAGAAAAAAGGACAATAAGAAGAGGAATCAAGTAACCAAAGCCAACTCTTTAAAAACCTCAAATAACTGATTTTTTCTCCCTCATCTCATTCCCACTGTCCTTCTGATACCGTCCTTACTCTGATCCCCTTCTTAAAATCAAGCAATATGCTTTACTCTAAACTTTTCTCTACCTTTTGCTCTTACATTAAAACTAATGTCTTTTCTATCCTATATTCTATAAAACTGTGTTCTTTGGAGATAGTTTTTTTTAATCAACTTTAAAATATGTTAAAATAATTTTAATGTTATGTGATACGTACTAATGACACAAAAATGAAAGTAAAACAAATTTCTTTCATCAAGGAGTTGCCTGTCTAGATGAAAATATTTCTACTAATGGGCTAAAAATATATCATTTGTAATATCTGTCTAGTCTTGCATTTTAATATAGTACTTCTGTAAAGATTTAATAACATTAAAAAAGCAGTTTTAACAAAAATAATTTTAGATACTCCATGAAGAGCGAGGAGGTAGTTTATGTGTGGATTAGAAGATGAAAATGACAGGTCTTTAAATAATAGTCATATATGTTGGCTCTTTCAGTATTATTTTCATGAAAATGGAGGACCATCACTAAGTAAATATAATACCTGTTAAATACTAAAATTCTTTAATAACTGTGGAATAGTAATATATGGTTATACTGTAAGATGTGCAATAGTAAAGTCAGTCTTGTATGTTGAGAAATGAGTCTCAACTATAGAGTAAGCTCATTCCCATCACTAGTCACCTCATTAAGGGCCAA
This sequence comes from Pteropus alecto, assembly GCF_000325575.1. Classification (NCBI taxonomy): domain Eukaryota; kingdom Metazoa; phylum Chordata; class Mammalia; order Chiroptera; family Pteropodidae; genus Pteropus; species Pteropus alecto. Next base: position 20,205,694 of record NW_006434839.1, read on the forward strand.
GTGAAGAAACATCCAAAGATAGATAGAAATAGTTCTCAAACAGAGGTGACTTTGCCCTCCAGGGGACATTTGACAATGTCTGGAGACATTTTTGATTTCACAACTTGGAGAGGTGCTACAGGCATCTAGTGCATAGAGAAGGGGTGCGAGAAAACATTCTACAATGCACAGGACAGCCCCCACAACAAAGAATTAAATGTCAATAGTGGGGAGGCTGAGACCAAATGTCAATAGTGTGGAGGCTGAGAAAACTATTGTGGCATCTTTTCCTAAAAGTATCTTTTCTTTCCTGAGATTTCTCCTGGAATGGGCTAGAAGCAAGATCATCATAATCAGATTAAAAATGTGATATTCTCATAACCCTATCTAAAAGCATTCAATACATTTCTCAAACTTGAGTGAACATTTAAATATTTGAGATACTTCTTTAAAATACGTGTTCCTGAGTGTGCTCCCAGGAATTCTTATTCAGTAAGTTTAAAATAAGAGTCAGGAATCTTAATTTTTTAGGTATTTATAATGTGAATAATTGAAGGACCATTCAGTATGAAACACTGCTTTGCTGGATAAAACCTAAGCTCTTTAACATTCATACCAGTCTCTGCCATGTCCAAGCCATGATCCAATGTCCACATTTTCTTTTGATTCATATATTGGCCCTTTCCTCTCACTTTGTGTTCCAACAATATAGATCTACTTGAAGTTCACTGAAACTGTATGAATTTCACAAATTCCCCACTATTCATACATTTTTTTTGTGTCTGGATCCCCATTTTGTTCTTTGTCCTACTGGTGAATAACCAGTAAGTAGTGTGCTGGTAGACATTTAGCGTCTATTCAAAAACAAACGAAGAAAAAATTCCCAGATTTGTAGTATTTATCAATTTATATGGTATAAACACTCTTATCATGGGCAACTTCAAACTACAATATGATATTTCTGAATGAATTGGAAAGAAATATGCACAAGTGGCTGTTGAGAACTGATATGAGTAGCTTTGACACATTGCAAGTAATCACTATCTTTTATCCTTTCTTGAAGCCTTTTTCAATTAACTTCAGACTATTTTTGCACATTTAAAATTGCAATTATTATGTTTTCTCATTCATATTTCTTAACATGTGCATTACCTGAGTAGACTGAATTCTTTGAGACAAAAACCTGCGTTAATAAAAAACATATTCAGTTAAATTACCTTGTAACTCAAAATATTTGTATATTTATGGTGATTTTTTGGTATGTTCTCCTTTTGATATATTGGATTATTTAATAAAGTGTTAAAATGTTTACATTATTTTCTAAATTTCAGTTTCAGTCATGTTAAAGTATATCAAGCCAAAGTTTTTATTTTTTATACTTAAGCCAAAATATTAAAGAGGAAAAGTATATCTTCTGGGAGCCAGCCTAAGCTCTAATAAAAGTGAGATATGTGACCCTGGGAAGTTAACCTTGGGCTACTTTTCACTAATAGGAATTCTCTTCCAAAGAATTTAGTTTCTTGGTTATTTCAGTCTGAGGAAGTTGTATTTATTTATATAGCACTTTATCTATAGTCAACTATAGAACTATTTCTAATTTTAAATTATCAGGGACTTCTTAACCTGGACCAATATTTCTCAGAAAAGATTCTTTTACAGGTTCACTCCTAAGTAATTACTTTCCTGAATTGGAATGTATTTTTGAGGGCAGAAATGTTTGGTAATTGCTTTGGTGCTCAGAGAAGATAAAGACTTTTATGTTGCCATAAGAAAGAGCAATTTTTAAAAACATGGGTACATTATTTCATTTCACCAGAAAAGATATGTAGTTATCTTTCTGAACCTTGAGAAAAACCACTATGTGTATATATTATCCCAGTCATTTGTCCTCTCTAGTCGTAGATATAAGACAGTATATTTGTTTTACTCAAAGACTTATTCTGAAGAGTTTTACACAAGTGAATGTTCTCTATCGATCTCTTTCATTCTTTCTCCATATGTGTGTGTGGTGTGCATGTTTATGTGTATAGTCATAGATTCGAAAAGATCTAACAAATCATAATACCATATAAACACAGGAATTGATCTTCCATAAACATGAAGATAAATTGAACAAATCATAACATGCTAAGATATTGTATGTTCTTTCAATATTTTATAGAATTCTAAGTTGCAATGTAAAGAGTAATGTCTCTTCTGGGAGGTAATGGTGATTATAAACAAAAGGCATGAGAGAGTTTTTTTTTTTTTTTTTTTTTTAATCCTTGGTTAGAAAATGCATTTATTTGGTATGCATACCAATTTTTTGCTTATTTGTCTTTCAGCGGTTTATGGAAACATAGAAGACCTTAAGTACATCTTCTAGATGTACTTCAGCAGAAGCAGTATTTTTTTCTTTTAATCTGTCAGCCAACTCAAACTATTTCCAACTCAAAAGCAAAGCCAAATAATGTTTAACTTTTCTGGCTTAAATTACTCATTTAAAAAAGTAAGTTTAAATTGGCAGTTAAAACAATTCTATAAGTGCTAGGGCAGAAATTTCAGATCAGTGATATTTAAACTTAGATTATCAAATACTTGATAAAATTGAAGATTATTTAAGAAGATTATTTTTGTTTTGTTCATTTGTCATTCAGGATTATTTATTTATTTGCCATTGAATAATGACTTGCTTTCAAGCTTGCATCTCAAAGAGCTAGGAACAATTTCAAAAGACTAATATTATACTAGGCAAGCATCCCAAAAGTTGATAGGACACAACTGTACAGTAGAACTTGGTGATGTAAATGGCATATGTTTCTTAGAAATAGACTTTATAACTTTCTTAAATTTGACTTCCTTTGAATGATGGGCCTTTTTGCCTATGAGTGAAATAATTATGTATGGTACTATACCACAGCATTCTATTAAAAATATATTGCATTAGGGTCATGATGTTGTAATTTAGAATTTTAAAGGTAAAACAGTGAGCTTTTAAATTTAATATCTCAGGGAATTTGGATCCCTTCCACCCAAGACTTGGCTTGCAACTTGTCTCCACAGATGATTTTAATGGTTTAAATTAGTAATGGCTTTTCAAATTGTGAAGTAGCCAATAATTTAGCTTTGACCAAAGTTTAAACAATTAATTCTAACTAGCTCTGATTATTTAAAAAGTCAGGTTTTAGAGGAAAATAAGTAAATGTGGTTAGTTAATATTTTATTGTCCAGAGGTTTATATATTTAAAAACAAAATTCCAGAGATTTTAGTCCGAGGGGGAACTCCTTATTTCTGTGAATAGTTTTTCAATATATTGTTATGTGTAAATGAAATGGAGAGAAATACGTTCAAGACATAAACCCCATTCTATCCTCTTTCATACATATGTAAATATGTATATACATATTCATATATATGTGTGTGTGATATATATATATATATATATATCACACACACACACACATACACAATATTCCTGTTGCCTAGCTAAGTTTAATAGTCTGTAGCTGAATTTTGAAGTCAGATATCATTTGCAAACTAGAAAAGAAGAAGAAGCTCAAATGATGGCATAGATTTCTTGACTTCATCCCATTGTGAAGTTTAGATTTTTTTTCTTCTTCCTTGATCCAGACTCTGCAAAAACCTTCAGTGGCAGGTTGCCAGTTTCAGTTAAATGTAACAGTATTAGTTTTATCTGATAGTTTTCAGATTGCTATTAAATACTTCAGCAGACAAAGGGACATAATGCCCATCTCATATTGCCTGGATCAACAACTGTACTCTAAGGCTGTTAACAGAGAAGCTGAAAGAGGCTGCATGGAGGATGCCAAATCTTAAATACCTCCTCATGGTTAACTATATGGTTTGCACTTGTGCCTTCTATGAACAGTTATGCTGTGATCTATTATGCCTCTTTATTTATAAAATGATTCAGATTAACATTAGTATCAATACAAGCACAGATGATGGCTTTGGAAGGGCACAGGTAATAACACTTTCCAAGTACTTTCTTTTCTTGCTTAGGTATTCTCACTTGAATAAATGTAGCAAGAAAAATGAAATATTATGTGATTTACCTGGAATTAAACATAAGTATGTGTCTCCCACCAATCCCCCCAAGTATGTGTTTTAAGAAATGGAGTTTCAAGTAATTCAAGGTCTCTTGGCTTTTCTGGACATTTTCCATAACAAAGTTGGTTTGACTCCATAACAAGGGTCTATCCATCTAGAAATCTTTAAGTTTAATAAACATCAGACTTAAATTAAGTTAACACTATCTTATTTGAAAATAATGAACAGGAAGTTCAGTCGCCTGCTACTGTCATTGTGATCTAAACTAGTCACAATCTTTAACTTCAGGTTTTGAATCTGTCAAATGGGAAGAGGTTGCTAAGTAATTTTCCAAATTCTCTCCCTGCCACAAAACTAATGGCACTATAACAGTACTTTAAAGACCATGGTCAGGACGGAATTGAAAATTAAAAGAAAAAGAAGTACTAATGTTTGTTTAGAGGCATTTAAATAGAGATTTTCGCAACTAAATTTAATAATGGAAGTGGAAAATAGAACAAAAGAAAGAAGTATAATGTTGATGTTTCTACGTAACTTGTCCTCACATTCATGACTTCCACAATCACCCAAAACACATACAAGTATGATAGAGGGGAAACAGCCATTTCATATATTAATTTAAAGAATTCTGAAGCTTGTCAATTAATAGGTGCAAACTACTGGGAAGGAAGCTGGATTTTGGCCCTTGCAGATGTTCTATGTTTCTCCTTTGGTGGTACCAATAAGTCAGTTCGTGGAGATGGAAACAGAAAGCAATATGTCAACATAGCCTGAGAAATGGGGCACAATGAAGAGGAGGCTGGATTGAACTGGGATTGAACCGGTGCCCTTGTTGAGTATACATGGTATATAGAGCTCTATTTTACTCATTCACATTTTAAAAGCAGTAGCAGAATAAAATCCAGAGTAAATGAAACAAATAATGAAATCCTATTAGGAATTTTGAATTGGGTCTGGTGTAATCTTATTGATGCAGAAGCACCTAATACTGATTAACTAAGTAAGTGGAGAAAATAGAAATGTGGTGGAGAGTGCTTTGAAAAATGTATAATTTTCCTTGTTCTTAATATAAAAAAAGTGTCAATCAATTTCGTTTTGTACACAACATATAAAAAGTTACTTTGATTTATTTAAGGTATCATTTTTTTATGCTCATTTATTAATTTATGTATTCAAATAGTAATTGAGCACAAACTATGTGCCAGGCACCAAGCCTGTACTGAGATATATGATGAATGAAACCCAGTCTCTATATCCTAGGAGCTTTCTGTAGAGTTAAATAATGCTAGATTGTATGTTCTTTGTTGCAATGTCAAGTTTCAGCAGCTTATGACATAATTATAATCTGACAGAAAAACTAAGTGTTCTATAATCAAGCAACTTCTTTCAGTGCACATGCATTCTATGGTGCTTGGCTACTATGTGAAATACTCATGAATGCTCTTTAGTAGCATTTTTAAAAGATGAAAAGTGCCTATACACTAAAAAAATAATTCCAATTCATTCTAGATACTATTTCATGTAGAATTAGAATATGAAGATATTAACCAAGAGAATGAAAAATGAGTGAACCTGCATGCAACTATGTATTCTATTTTTCAGACTCAACAGCTTAGCTGTAACATTTGTAGATTAGCTAAATAACATCTCAAGGGGAACTGGAGATAGAACCTTGATGTCTACTGATTGTACATGTGTGAGTTTGTGCTCTCAAAGGATGGTCCTTAAAAACTCTCTGCTGGAAGCTATTGTGCATATTGTAAAAGGACCATTGCTAAGTGCCAATTGAGCTGGTACTGTATACTTGTCATTTAAAAAGGAAATTTTATACCACTTGATTATGTTAAATAGAAATGTTTGAAATTTATACAGAATTACATCAAAATGGCACAGTAGCTACATGTCTAAAGAGCTGCAACTATTCTATTCTATAACTAATGTCAATCTTTCTGATAGATATAATGTAAGACTGTCATAGAATGTATTACATGAGAAGTATAGAAAGTTTTAGAATAGTGAAGCCATAAATACATATTGTAATAGAACCTAAACCAATGTTTGCATTGAAATGTACCTACATACATGTATGTTCATATGTGTATGTATATGTATATATGTATATTTGATGTTACAAAGAACATGAATGAAACTGAATTTTTAAGTCTGTAGAGGTCTAAATGAAACAAGTAAATTTTTTTGTGTGAGTACTTAATAGAGTGAAAATATCACGTTTGGTGCTATAGAATATAGAATTCTTGTGGGTTAACAATATATTGTATTCCTTTTAATAAATTCTGAAAATGTCCTATCTTCAAAGACTTCTAATTTTGCCTCCAAAATGGGGAGGAGAAAATTCTTACAATATTGTAAGTGAATCTCTATCAATTATATTTTCAGTGAATATGTGTTCTATGTCCCTTATTAGTGAAGTATACATGTCATAAATACAAAAATAAGCTACCTTAAGTCATAATAGTATGAAAATAGAACTGGGAAAGACATAAACTAAGGCTTGTGACTTTATCTCCCCTTACTTCAAAAATGGAAATATTCTGCGTAGAAATTTTTTAAAAAGGGTAGCTTTGAGCCAGAAAGTTTGAGAAAATTTTGAAAGATAGAATAGAGGTAACAGAAAATATAAGGAGGGAGGAAAAAGCATAGCTCAAAGCTCCAGGGATAGGTGCAGACTTTCAAAGACACCAAGATAAATGCTAGAGTCAGCAAAAGGATTTTATGCCATGTGAATTATACCTCAACAAAACTGTTTATTTATTTTTTTTCTGAGAAGAAAAAAGAGCATTAGAGCATGGAGCCAGCAGGATCACATACTCCCTTTCCATCCCACAAGGAAGTTACTGTTGCAGAGAAGTTCTAGTTTCATAAGCGTTCTTTTAAAAATAAAAACAAAAAATGTGAACTGGGAAGGGTGTTTTGGGTCGGCATCATGGTGGAAAAGAAAAGTGAGCAGATTTTCACTTAGATCTTTAATAGCACCAGGAAAATTTGAAAGGGGAAAGGAAGAAGAATGTATCTGCTCAAGAAGCAAAAGAATTAAAATGTTCTGTTTTCATAAGGAATAGTGCTCAGTAATGTTGGCTTTGGGAGGGATCTCTACCTGCTAACCTACCCAACCCTCACAAACCCCAGGCAAAGTCTATCAATTGGCCTGGTTGTCCAATAACACAGATACTGCTGTTGTTACCCCTCCTTCCCGCCCTGTCCCCTACTCCCACACTAGGAAGACCTTTTTAAAAAACTACTTATCTTTGGGGGAAGGCATGCCTGCTAAATTTACTACTTAACCTGGCCTTTTATTTACAAATATGAACCTATAACCATGTATCATTGGACATTTGATGAAAAAACAATAATTGAAAAGGGAGGGATAAATAAAAAATAGAAATAATCCTGAGAAATAGTATTCTTAGATTTGAGAAAGTGTCTCACAGCTGCTGTAATAAAAGTGCTAATCAGAGAATAAAATGAGTCCCTGGAAATTTAAAATATGATTGTCAAGATTAAAAATAAATCCTCAAATTACTAACAAACCAATTTAATAGAAATATTTCTAAACAAGTGTTTTGAGAAAGAAGCTAAAATTTCAGAATTTTGAACAAATGACAAAGAAATGGAAAACTGAGACAAAAGTGAAAAGGTATGGGAATTTGATCTGGAAGGTCCAAAATTTATCGTACAAGGTTTTAGAAGCAGAAGACAGAGAAAATGAAGGGGTATAGAACAGCAGGTGAAAGTAAGTAAGTAAATAAATAAATGTTTATTTATTTATTTATCATCATATCACACAAGTACTAGAATGACAAGATTGAATTTGATAATAGTATTGAAAAGGATGTGGGAAGAAGGTAATCTCATAAATTGCTCAGAGAGAGTATAATCTGTGCAACTTCTTTGAGGATAAATTAATTGACTTTAATCCAGCATTTTACTTTTAAGAATTTGTCATAGATAATTTACTCAGGTGAGCAAGGATTTTATTTCAGTATTCACTTCAGCATGATTTTAATAAGTAAAATGTAAAACATATATCTGTCTATAGTGACAATACACCTATATAGTCATTTAAAAAAGGATACAATTTTAATATGTTAATATGGAGAGATATATAAAAAAATATTAAACATCAAAAAATAAGAAAAAATGTATATATTAAAAATAGAACATAGATATAGGTACAGATTCTTTTATGTGCTTAAATATTTTTTATAGAAAACTAAATAGCAAAATTTAAATTTAAATTTTGCTTTTAATTAGATATCTTAATTAATCACAGTATTATTAAAGGTGAGAAAAATGATTATCATAGAATAAAAATAACCTTAAAAACTCTGGTTCATTTGATTAATTAATTCTATGTATAAGTAATTTTTAATAAAGATGGTAACTCAAAAATAAGGCATTAAAATGGATCAAAAGAGGAAATTCATACATTCTCTTTCAAAACAGACAGAGTATATTCCTGGCTTATTCATAACTCTGCATTATATAGTGAACATACGAAATATTTCAATGTATTTTCTGATTTCACCATGTGTGAATTGAGGAAGACTCACATTGTTAAAGAGTAGAGAAACATTTTTAAGCTTATTAAGGAAAAAAATTTAAATGGATAATAATGTCTCATATTTATCTAAAAATAAACAGTCTGTTTATTTTATACATTAAGGCTATTAGTAACTTTCTCCTGTCCCTTCAACTACAAACTTTTGGTCACTTTATTCTTAATCATCAGAAAATTGTATAGATTAGAAATTCAAATGTGTACCTTTTCTAGTTGGTTTTCACTCAAGAAAAAAAAATCGATAAAAGAGAAAATTGAGTCTAGAATATGAAATATATGCATAAATATGTATTTAATAGAAGAATTGTTATAGAGTAACGATGAAATCATAGTGGAGGAGTTGGTATAATGATTAGAACCTGAGTCCTCTAAAATATAATTAGTATTTTGGACATTTTATTAGTTCCCAAGCTGTGTGCCTTAAAGAACTTGTGTCTCAAAAATGTTAATGCGTGTTACTACTGTAAAGGTTTCTGTACTTCTACTTCCAGCATTCTGGCTGATTAGATGTTCTAATAGAATCTTTCACTATCGAGTAGTTATATTACAAGGTACTCTTTGAAGTACTGTTAGATGGAGGGAATGTCTTTAAGACCTCTGTACTGTCCCTCTCACACATATACACACATTACCAGTGGACTGGAACCAATGGAGGGGAGATGGGCCAAAAAAGTGAGAAGTCAAGATGTCAATAGCAGCATTGCTATTATGACTCTGCTGAGGCTCCTCTAGTAAGGTGCAAAAAAATGGGACTGAGATTCCCTTGCAGAATCAAGATGAGGACTAAAGTGATTTCAGGTTGGGATCCCTCCTAGTCATCCATAAAAGAAAATATTTTTTAGATGAAAGTTTTCCCAATTTAAACTCAATGGGTCAGATAAAGATCAAGTAAAACTTTTACAAATGAATCACCAAGCATATAAGGAGGCCAGTCATGATAAAAAAAAAGAGTTAAAAGAAACAGTGAACAAAGATTTAGATATCAAGGAATACTGATATTGGAATTACCAGACAATTCACGTAACTGCATATGAAATGTTTAAAGAAATAAAAAATGTATTAACTAAGATGAGTATAAAACAAAACTGAATGGAAAAAAAATGCAGATGTGGGAAAAAAATGCAGATGTGGGGGAAAAAATGCAGATGTGGGGAAAAAAGACCTCAGTGAATAGTTTAAATAGTAGATAAGACAGAGAAATGCAGATCAAAAACAAACTGAGATTTTATTTAACTTCCTTA
>NW_006434839.1:20215618-20225851 GCF_000325575.1 Pteropus alecto
ATAAGTTTTGGTGAGAATGTGGAAGAATAGGAACCCTTGCACATTGTTGGTGGGAATGTAAATTGGTGCAGCCACTATGGAAAACAGTATGGAGGTTCCTCAAAACATTAAAAATAGCACTACCAACTGCTCCAGCAATCTCATTTATGGGTACTGTATACATACAAAAAAGTAGAAATCAGTAACTCAAAGAGATATATGCATCCCAATGTTCATTGCAGCATTTGGAAACAAATCTTCACTGACAGATGAATGGATAAAGAAATTATATATATGTGATTCGGCTGTAAAAAAAAAGGTAATCCTGCAACACACAGCATGGATGAAACTGGAGAACATTATGTTAAGTGAAATAAACAGCAGTAACCTTACTATATTAAAAAAAGAAAGATATTTGGAGGTGATGTTATCTTGGTTATTGTGATGGTATCACAGATGTATCCATATGTCTAAACTCATCAAGATGTGTGCAATTTTTTATATATCAATTATACTTTAATAAAGTTATTTAAAAAGACATATAAAAGACACAAATAAGAAAAGAATTAGTGAACTGGAATTAGTATTCAAAAAATGACCAAAATGTAGTATAAAGATGCAAAGGGTTAGAAAAATATAGAGAGAAAATGAAGCCTCAACAGGCTTCTTTGGATTTAGAAACAGCGTGTTTCCTGGAAATTTACCTACAGTCTTTATATCGTCACCAAATAAGTTACCAAATCTGAGAGGAGTCCCTTGTAAAAGAAGTGTGGAAAGAATTCAGGCAACAATAAAATAAGCCTTGTCCTGGAGCTCTTCAATCCCTCATGAAATTTAGGTGTTTTAGGACAATCTCACAGCTTATTGGAGACTTTGGCATTTAGATCAGTTATCCTTGGTGTTTGAGCTAAATAGCAACCACTACTTTGTCATTAATCCCTAATGGAGAGAGATAGTTTCTCATTAAATGAAAAGATAAGAGACTTTCTGAACTGACAAGCTCTTTCTCCGCATTAAACCCTGATTAGAAGAGATAAATTCCCCCCAATTTTACATTGTGAAATGGAAGCGGTACAGCCAATATCTTAGCTAATTTTATGAACAACCTCTCTATTGCTTTACACAATCTTCTGGCTCAGTGTGAGTCTACAAGACTTGCTGTGATTTACTATGGAAAGAGGATCTCTGCAACATGAGAAATTTTCAGGAAATCCCATAGCCTTATGCCATAATAATAAAATATTGCTCATATTTTATAGCAATTGGTACTCTCGTGGTAGTCTAACTGCAAGCAGTTGTCTTGGACATAGACTGCATCATCCCAATATTAATAAAAAATATACTTTTGCACAAGTTCATGGGCCAACTCAAGTGGCCTAGCTATTTAAAGCCATACCAATACAAAACAATTTTTATGGAAAGATACAAGTTAGTCACAAAACCAAGTGTATCTGTTATGTAAATATATGTCCATATGAAAAGACCACCTTTAGGAAAAAAGTGAGACTGAAATAGTTAAGCAAGCACAAGCAGCTATTTCTATTATAGCCTATTTGATCCATGTTCAAAACCACAGTTGTAAGGGAGCCACCATAAATGGATGTCCAAAACCCACAGTTGTAAGGGGACCACCATAAATGGGTCCAAATTAAAAATATATATATATTGTGACATGCATAGAACCCACTGTTGATTGAAACAAAAAAATTATTGCTTGCCAACTATGGCAGTTTGTCAAATGAGAATCTCTAACAGGGCTGATTGGTCCAGCTGTCTTCAGCTACTTATGAGTTACACATGACTCACTTCTGTATTGGCTGAACTCCACCCAAAACATGAAGAAGTGGGACATGGAAGAGTCCCAGGAGACTTTGAGGAAGTACAGTACAGCTGTCTCTCTTTTTCTGAACAGCATTCTTCTGAATGGAAAAATGTATTCTTTTTCTCTTATTAGTATTATTTTTAATACCTTTTTTTTCCTTCAAAGAATACTTGAATACAAATAAGTTTGAACATTGACTTTGCTTAAAGATGCTACTTTTTTTCTATTCTTGAAGGTTGCTTATAATGACAAAATAAGACTCTTTTTTGACTCTTGAGTTCTGGTGGAAGTCAGCCTGCTGAAAAATGGCAGGTACTCTGGCTCATTCCCACCCACTTCTGAAAACAATAGCCTTTATATTCTAAAGTTGAACATTTTCATATCTAGATACATCGTGGTACATAAAGAACCCTTTGTACATTTAGGTACTTACACATATGCACATGGAGAGAGGTACAAGAATATTTATAGGAAAATTGTTCGAGTTAGCAAGAGACTGGAAACAACTCAAATATATACCAATAGGAGACTGGATAAATTGAAATATATTTATGATGAAATTTTACACAGCAGAGTAAAGGAATGCTCCACACATACAGGTTACATGCAATCATATGGATGAATCTTAGGAATGTAGTCTTGAAAAATTAAAAGTCACTAGTCCCAGAATACTACATATCATTTTGTTTTCATAAATCTCAAAGACAATATAACTAGCCAACATATTATTAATTCATCTATCATATAGGATAAAAAGCACTTAAAAATAAAATAATGACAAACACAGAATTTAGTATAGAGATTAGTTACTTCTGGAGTGAGGTAAAGGGGAGCATAGAGAAGTGTATATAGATGCATGTGAAGTTATTGCTAAAATTTCCATTTTTTGATTGTATGGTAAGTTCATAGGTATTGGATATACTATCCTAGCTATCTCCTACCTTGTATATGTCAAGGTAATGAAAGAAATAGGTGAAGCCTTATTTAAATAGTTTTTAAAAAAATATGTGTGGGGGAAACTGAATTAAATAATAAATAAGTATATTTAAAACTGAATTTCTCAGTTTTCAGTAGAATATTATTCAGTATGGCTTTCCAAATAGGGCAATATTTTTTAATCAAATTCTTTAGGGGAAAATATATTTCTAATTAGGAATGCTCCTATCTTTCCAAATTCCTCTACCACTGACCTGCCATTTTATTTAAAAGTGTACCATTAGTTATCCCCTTAATGCATTAAGTATCCATTAGTCCACTGACAAATTGTAAATATCTTTGGGTGAGATAACATGTTAATCAACAACCTTTTAGTATAAAAGAATTTATCTGGTAAGAGTTTGCCTGTAGAGGACTAAGAAATATTTCCTCTGAAAATGTGTGTTATCTACGTATGATAAGGTCTGAGAAAGATCTGAATAGAGATCAACCGTGAAGCACTGGATATCCTTCTTTCATGTTCCCTCAGGACAGAGCAGTCCTGATAAAAGTGGTTTTCTTGAGAATTTAGCCAAGGATATAGTAAACATCTCAGGATACACAATGCCTCCTTATATGTCCACTGAAAAAAAAGTATCTCTGAGGAAATGGGCAACAATACAGGTAAGTTTAATTTTGAAAAGTGAAGGAGAGAGCTAGGTCCAGGGAATGTAGAAATGGGTAGGACTCATGGACTTTGGTGATTGCAAGTATATGGGAGTTTAGTGTGAGATCAGGGAATCTCTTGAGAGAAGAGGAGTAATGAGGAAGAGAGCAGAGAGTGGATTTTTATGGCTTACTCAGTAGCTGTCATTATCTCCTTTTCATACTTAGTCTTTGCTTTTTGATTCTTTCTGAACTTGAACCAACCATATGCCCAGTTAGGCTGTTCCTGGGTTCACCTTTAGCTTTAATGCACAGTCATTACATATGCCAATGATTTCTTACCTTAAGCACCAGCATTTCTCTCCAGCCTGAGGTCATGTTCACCTGAAGTATATTCCAAGCCAGTGTTTTGTCTTTAAAATCTCAAAGAGCCCCACTCGACCACTGAAGGAAGAAAGATGGCATAGTCTCCTAGCTATCTCCTACCTTGAAGGTGTGTTTACCTTATCTCTTAAGGATTCTCAGGGGACTGAACTCCAGTTGCTCACAGAGGTAACTTACCTCTGAATGTATCCTCTTTATGGCCCTCTTTCCTTACCTTCTCATTCTGTCATTCTCACCCTGTGCTTCTAGGGATCATCTCCCAATTAAACCACTTGTACCTCAACATTTATCTCAGGGACAACTTTTAGAGGACAGAAAATTGGCATTATGTAGTAAAACATTTTTAAACACCTTTTCTCTTTATAATGTGTTAAGTAGCATTGCCTTTGGATACAGAGCATGCCAAAGTAAATGTTAGATGCTATAGCATTTTAAGTATGATATGTTATTGTGGTACTCATCCTACAATATATTTACATAAAGTTCTTTAATCAATTTTGTTTCTCTCACTCCTACCACCAAGGCCAAGGTTCACTATATTGCACGAGATAAAATTATTTCTTCTGCAGGCAGGTTACTTATCATTAAGCCTCAGCTATCTAGCTTAGTATAAAAATCTAGAAACCAATCCCTGAGTGATTAGTATGAAGCTATGGTACATGGTGGAGAGGGTAAAACTATGAAAATGAGAAGGAAGAGGAGGATCATGCCTTTCTAATCAGGAGCTGATGCTTTCCAGCATTGTCACTTTTTTCACATGTCAGCAGTGGATTTCTTTAATCGTCCATCATCTTTGAAGAGTTCAACAGGTAATTCTATCTTGTATTTTGAGAATTTTGAGCACTAGTGCCTCAGACTTATAACCAGTTATACTCTACCAAGTCAGTCTGATCCATAACTAAATATATGTCTAGGGTACCAGAAGGTTTGATAATAAGGTATCAGTATAGACTCTGGGATATTTTCTTTCAGTAAATGCAAAATGGTACAATGGTACTTAGGACATTAATATAACAAGCAACTATAATATGTCCTATGAAAACTGTTTTACCAGTGGCACAACCTGGGAACATGATTATTCAAGTATACATTTATGTTTATAAAGGATCTAGGAGCAACTGGCCTGCCATTTCTGAGATAATTGCTCTGGGCAATTTCAGAAGACAAATCGGAAAGTAATCAGAATTCTCCCAGGCTCTCTTAAACCTGGTAGGGAATCCATGTTGAATACACTGAATGTTCATAGAGGTGATAAAGAAATCAGAGGACAATGCCTTCCTCTGACCTCTCAGCAATCAGGGCCACTCATACTTGCAAGGGTCAGTAGCACTGAACTGGAGAGGAATACAAAATATTTTCTCGGAAAATGTGTGGTATCTACATATGATAAGGTCTGAGGAAGATTGGAATAGAGATCAACTCTGAAGCACTGGGTATCTTTTGATTTCCCCTCAGGACAGAGCAGTCCTGATAAATGTATGTATGTGTGTTTTTTTATTTTTTATTTTTGAGAATTTAGCCAAGGACATAATAAACATCTCAGGACACACCGTGCCTCCTTAAATGTGCAGTGAAAAAAAGAAACTTGTAAGCACCTCTATATGGTTCAGGGTAACACCATACCAAGAAAGAATAAGTTGTAACTGGGAGATTGTATAACTGAGTGGTTATTCTAATGTGAGATGGCTCTAAAGTCTTAAACGAAAATAGTTAAAGTTGACTGGTTAGACACAATTCTTATCTAATATTGCTAGAGAAATAGTTTCAATGTTAATTTAAACTCTGAGGCTAACTATGGGCAAAATTTTCCATTTGTGAGTATTTTTCTTCCTTTATGTTTCGTGATGTACTGAAGCCAGCCTATACTGGTTACAGAGAGCCCATTGTGCTCATCTATTCCAAACTCTATACCGACTTCAGACTGGGAGTGTGAAATTGGCATAGTGGGTATATTTATACCACAGAAACAGGAAATGGGCAAATGTTACAAATCAATCTTTCTTCTGCCCCAACCTGTTGTTTAACATATGTAAGTATATGCCCACTTAAATTGAAATAACAAATGAAAACAAGCGGAGAGATCCCCAACTTCTTGCCTTTGGCCAGGGAATTTATCTCACTCGGATACTTTGGTCATGATGAGCATGGGCCCTGGGGCAACATTTGAATATTTATGAGTTAGGGTGTTTCATCTGGTAAATGTCTAATTTTCAAACTGTGGGCAAATGACCCAATCTCTGTGAGACTTAGACTTCTCATATGCAAAAATGGTTGTGATACAGGACCTATCATCTATCTCACAGGCTTGTGGTAAGATTTTAAATGAATAATGAATAATGTATGTGAAAAAATTATAATGTACATATAATTATACACTCTATAGTGCAGATATATCTGGTATATTTGTATATAATATTACAGTAATAATAGTTAATAATTGACATTTAGTGTTTAATATGTACACTGTACTCTGCATGTTTTAGACTCTGTACGTCTACGTGCTCTGCATGTTTTAGTCATTTTATCCTCATCAACCATATAAGGTAGGCGCTATTATTATTGCCATTTTACACAGATGAAAATTAAAGTTCAATGGGATTAAATAACTTGCCCAAGATTACACAATTAGTAGGCGGCAGAGCTGAGGTAACAAACCTATGCAGTCTAGCTTCTGACTCTGACCTCTTAACAACTATAGATATTAAAAGCCTAAGTTCTCAGAGGGATCTGAGCGTGTATAAAAAGGTAAAGTACAAATATGTATATTTTTAAAGTACAAATATTTTTGATAGAAAAATTATTTTCTCTAAGAGTGTGAACCTTAATTTCTGCATTGGCACCTTATTATGTAAGCCCCAAAATGTCATAGTAAAAAGAAAAAATTTAAACACACAATGGACAATTTCTGCTTCCTTAAGATTTTATATCATATTAAAAATAAAAAGTATTGAAATTACAATAATGCCTGAAAACACCTAAGACTTAAATTTTCATGGATCTTTAAAAACAAGAAAAAAGATTATTTTCTTCTATTGTAAAGCAATATGATCACATTATCAAATATTGGAATTGGGGTCCCAAAAAATCTCCTTCCTAAAATCAGTCTTACTCTGTTGTTGGTGATTTTTTTTTCAGCATTTTTTCTTTTGAAAGTCAGAGTTGAAAAGCATAGTTTTGATCTCAGTGTATATGCAATTTTATATTATTTTTCCTCTTAAAATCTGAACATAAACATTTTTTATGTTGCTAAAATTGTACATAAAATTATTTAATGGTTGAATTGTAACATTTGAAGTAACTATACCATATATAAAAGTACATAATACTCTTTTCTCTACTTTTGGACATTTACATGTATCTGTTTATCTTTTTTTTATTATAAATGCCAACATAGTCACCTCTTGTATATATAACTATTGTAATTTTTGGATATTTTAATTTTTAGAGTTTTAGAAATAAATCAGTTTAAATGAGATAAAAAATATTTATTGATTTTGGCATTTATTGCCCCAAATTCTGCCTCTCTTTCTCTCTTTCTATTTATTTTCAATGTCATTAGTAGAGTGGCAGAAAAGAGATGATAGAGGTAGGCAGTAGTTCTTGTATGTCATACAAAGATACTTTGTTTGGTGATGAAGCCTTTGAGTTTGGGTTAAATGGCAGCATTTGTTTTCTAGGATGATTGCTCTGAATAGAGATGGAAAGTGGTCAGAGGAAGTCTGTATTGGTGGCTGGGAGTCCACAAAAGACAGTTTTACAATAGTTCATAAAAGACATAACTATGTTCTGAATTAAGTCACTAGTAATAAGGAGCAAAAGAAAAAAAAACATGTTTGTAAAATAATTGGAAAGCGAAAACAACAAGAATGATGACTAATTGAAGAGAGTATAAGGAAACAGTTTTGAGGGGAGAAAGTGTCTCGATATAGTTTTGACTATGTTGAATTTGAAAGGCTTATTTTATATTCAAGCAGGTATGTTCTGTAAGGAGTTTGATATATGAATATATACATACATATAAGCATTTAAAACTTTGGGAGAAATTTTCGTAAAGTTTTTATTAAACCAGGAAAGTGGATGAGATGTCATTAAAAATAGTGTTAAAAAAGAGGATAAGAAGCAGAAATCAGAAAGGCACAGAGAAGTTCAAAAGCAAACAAACAAAAACAACCAACTAAATAAACTAAAGCAGTGATAAAAGAGATATGAGGAGAAGTGGCAGAAAATAATGTCATGACAGTGAGAAAGGAGAAACGATAATGAAAGGATGAAAGGGTAAGTTATTGGGAGTGTCAGTACAGTCAGCAAACTTGATGTCTGAAAGATGTCCTTTAGATTTTAGAAAACAGATGCCACCAAGGCATGTGGCAAGTTTCTTTGGAAGAGGGTAGAAGGAAATCAACTTGCAGATGCTTTTGCATCAAAAATGATACAATCAATTTTCATTCTTAATCTTACTTATAATATCTTCTATATTGATGCATCAATTTTCATTCTTAATCTTACTTATAATATCTTCTATAAAATAAATTTGGTCTTATTTTTCAACTTCTTTTTGGGTTTACTGGTGTTTCCTAATCATTAATTCATGTAAATCAATGATTCTCATCGAATTATCTGGGAACCCTTAGAAGTCCTCAAGGCACCTACCTTTAAGAGGTTTACAAAGTCAAAACTATTTTCAAAATAATACTAAGACATCATTTTCTCATGAATGTACAGTTGAGTTTTCCAGAGGTTGCATGACAAGTGCTGTCATTCAAACAGTTAATGGAATGTGTATTTGTCTATAACTGTGCTTTTAAAATTGTCCAGTTTTAATATAAATGTGGTAAGTGTTAAACCATATATAACTAATACACATACTAGTTATAAACATCAAGAATTAAGTCACACTATTGACATAACTAATATAAAAGTGGAAATACTAAGGGGATTTTAAGGGTTTTTTTAAAGTTTTTAAGTTAATTTTAAATTTTAATTCCTCTTTATCCCTCTTATGTCCATTTACTAGTTTTGGAAAGTCAAATTGAAGGTGTAAGTACTATTTCACTTTCTTAGGTTGTCTATCTACTCTCTCTCAAGCCCTATTTTTAATATGCTGCCATCTTGTACACAATTTTTTTCATAATTATTGGATTTTATGTCTTGATCAATAGGAATAAATCTTCAGAGCTATTATATAGTTGAATACTTCTTTAAGTTGTCTTTATATATAAATTACAGCAAGACTGGCTATAGAATTACTAATTAAATACTTTTTTCACCCCACAAAATTTTGAATTAGTTGTTTCATATTTTCTGGCTTTTAATGTTGGATAGAAATCTGAGAAGAGCTTTATTTTATTTTTAATTTTTTGGTAGTATTATGGGTTGAATTGAGCCCCCGCCTCATATACACACACTAATTCATATATTGAAGTCCCTAACCTCAGAATATGGTTGTATTTGGGGAAAGGGTCTTTAAAGAGGTAATTAAGTTTAAATGAGATTATTGTGATGGACTCTAACTCAAGATAACCTAAGTCCTTATAAGAAGAGGAGATTAGGACACAGACACACACAGAGTAAAGACCATGAAAAGACACAGGGAGAAGATGGTCATCTACAAGTCCAGGAGAGAGGTCTCAGAAGAAACCAACCCTGCCAACACTGTGATCTTGGACTTCTGTCCTCTAGAACTGTGAAAAAAAAAATGTCTCTTTTTAAGCCGCATAGTCTGTGGTGTTTTCTTATGGCAGTCCTAGCAAACTAATATAGGTGGGAATCTTAATTATTTTTATTCAACAACTCTGTAAAGGAATTTTATGTAACATTATTCAAAAAGTTCACAACATGTGATTGATTGGCATTTATAAAACTTCAGTATGGAATACTGCTTTTGCATAAAGTTAATCAGTATTATTTGAAAGAAGAAAATTTATGGTCATAGAATTTTAGAAAAAAACTATATTATAGCATAAGCTCTTAAAGATGCTAATATGTAGTTTTCCATCTTGCATGTCTAAGATGGGTTACCAATTTGCTACTATTTTCTGAAACTTGCCTCTTTTATTTGGAATAATAATCCAATAAATATATTTTAAGAATTAAAAAAATTCTTTTAATATTTGTTGCAGAATGAGATCATTCAGTTTGTAGACTTGTATCTTTCTCTAAATACAAAAAGTTATTTTTTACCCTTCTCTTATATCTTATGTTTAATTTACATGGAAGTTTATTGCTCCTGTCCCAATTGATCTAATCCCTTTCTCTAAAATACCAATTGGCCATAAATGCAACTTCATTCCTTTCTATTTTACATTTCTAATCTTCTCTCTTATCTTTTCATCTTTTTTTCTTTATATTCTGTGCTGTGGAAGAGTTCTCCAGATTTCCATAATCAGTGATTTAATTTTATGTAGTGTTGATTTTGCTTTTTATTCTTAAAGCTGATACATATTTAGATGTTTTATTTTTAGTTTCCC
>NW_006434839.1:20225883-20277124 GCF_000325575.1 Pteropus alecto
GCTATTCATGCGACATCCCTTTAATCTGAGACTATTTAGTCTTAGTTAATATTTCATCTCCTCTTTCGCTGTTTATGTTTTTCCATTTAATGAGTATAAAATCTGCTTCCACCAAAACACTTCTATTTGCTGCAGCAAATCTTTCAAAAGTTTCTTTTTGCTTTTCCTCTGGAGTAAACTTATTTTCCATCTTAGTTTGTGATATGAATTTTCTTTATAGGCTTCATGGTGAGTGTGTGCATGTGTACTGTGTATTTAAAAGTGTGTTTGCATGTATGAGAATGCACATGTGTCTGTTCCTTATGCTCATTGATAATAAAACTATTTAGGTTAGCTGTTTGCCAATATTTAGAGTGAGACAACTTTTCTTGATTGTCTTCACTGCTTATTCAGGTGCTGTCAGCATCTATTTTAAGTTATTAAGTTATAAGACTGACTCTCTCCCCACATGAATTTCTAGTGTCCAGTTATTAATTATTTAATAACAATAACTGATACTTACTGAGTGATTACTATGTGCCAGGTATTATTCTAAGTATTTTAAGAGACTTCACTCATTTAAGTCTCACAAAACAAAACAAAACAAAACAAAATACCTGTGGGGGAACTGGCACAGAGAGGCCATGTAATTATTAAGGAGACAGGCCTGGGCACTTGACCACTATGAAATTCCATCTCTCTTGTCTGTGCTATTAGACTAAGGAGGGGTCTCTCTGTGTCTCCCTCACTGCTTCCTCATCTGACCACACAGAATTATTTTAAGTATTTACCAATTATTTGAAGAGATTTAATATTCCTTCCCTTGCTTGGAAAAACTACAACTTCGGGTAGACCATATATGGTTTTCTTCTACCTCTCTACTGTAAAACTCCCATTACAAGAGGAAATGTTGCTCTGGCCATGCCTCTCTATGACTGGCTTTGTTCTGTTCTTGGGGAATAGTCATCAAATAGTTATAGAAAGAGAGTTTTTGATGGGAATAATGGTGTGTAATAGACCCATTCAGCTCAGAAATTCTTTGGTATAATAGAGAAGTACATGCTGAATTTTCTTTGTTAAGAAAGCAAGTTTTTGAGAAAGGAGGATTTCCAGTCAGAATGGTGGAGTGGGTGGGTGCTGTGTTTGCCTCCTCTTGCATCTACATCAAGATTACAACTGGACCGTGGAATAGCCATAATTGGGAGTCACCTGAGGTTGGCTGAGTGGAGGTCCTACAGCTGGAAACATAAAGAGAAGGCCACCTAGAGACTGCTGGGAGAGGTGAAGATGCAGAACAAACTGGTCTCACATTTGCGTGAGGTGGCTGGGAATCAGGAGGGATATCTTGGCTGTGAAGATATCCCCAGAGAAGCAAGGAGTCTGGCCCCACACTGGACTCTCTAATCCAGAGTTCCAGTGTTTGAAAAAGAAGTTCCCACAATTACTGGCTGTGAAAAACAGTGCAGACTGTGGCTAAGTAAGACAGGTCAGGCAGAGTCCCAGATATTCCTCTTGAGAGGCCTGCATGCACTAATTTACTTTTGACAGACTCACTTGCTCTGCTCTCCAGTGCTGGGACAGCAGCTTGGCAGGTGCCGGGGACATGCAGAGAGGAACTGACTTGTCTGGCTTCAGGGCAAAGGCTGGAGCGGTGGCTTTCAGACAGAAGTGCTAATGGAGGGCATTGTTCCTATGTTGGACTCTCCCTTGCCTGGCATGTGGGCTTGAGCTACCGCCATATCTGAGTCTCTATCAATCTGGCTAACACCATCATTCCCACCTTGGTGATTCCCTGAAATCCTGCCCCTCCCAAGTTGTAGGCCCACTCAAGCCTCTTCCAGTGGATTTCCTGCCTTGGCTCATGCTGCAAATTTTTGTAAAATCTTTCAAAGGTTTACAAAACCTAAGCAAGCAGCATCTGGCTTCAGCATGCCCTGTATCAGTTGCTGAGCAAACCCAGGACTGGCACTAGTGACAGCTGGCCTCGCTTTACAGCTTGGCCTCTCAAGGCACATCCAAGCCCAGCATGGGTGGCAACTGTCTATGAATTGCTTGGTGGCTCATGGAAGGTAGCCCTAGGCAGGGCACAAGCTGCAGTTGTATTTGGCCTGCGGCTGGGCCCCTCCCAGAAGACCCCAGCTTTAATACACAATGGCTGGCTTTAGTCTGACCTGGAGTACAACCCAGGATCACAGCTGAGGATGACACACCCAAAGGACAGCTTGGGCAGGCACCAGAACCCTACTAAAGTGAATCCTTCTCCATAGAGTCGGCCCCTCTAATAAAGCTCCTCCACTGTAGTCACTGGCTTTAGTCACAAGCAGTCAGCCCAAATACCAATTCCACTTGCTGACATGCAAACAGCCACCAAGGCTCAACTACAAGAAGAGAGCACACACAATGCATAAAAAAGACACACCTGGAGCATCTGACTCATATTGACCAGGAAGACTATGCCACTGGGCCCCGCAGGACATCTGCTACATAAGGCCACTCCAGTAAGACCAGGAGACATAGCAACCCTATCTAATATATATAAACAAAGACAGAGAGGCAGCCAAAATGGGAAGACAAAGAACAATGTCCCAAATGAAAGAACAGAACAAAGCTCCAGAAAAAGAACTAAACAAAATGGAGAAAAGCAATCTACAAGATGCAGAGTTCAAAATACTTGATATACGGATGCTCAATGAACTTAGGGGAAGAGTAGATGAACTCAGTGAGAACTTTAACAAAAAGATAGAAAATATGAAAACGGAAATAGAAACATAAAAAAAGAACCAGTTCAAAATAAAGAATGCAATAGCTAAAATGAAGAATACCTTAGGAGGAATCAACAGTAGATTAGATAAAGCAGAGTATTCAATCAGCAATTTAGATGATAAGATAGTAGAAAACTCACAATCAGAACAGCAGCAAGAAAAAAGAGTCCAAAAAATAAAATAAAATAAAATAAGGACAGTTTAAAGGGCCTCTGGGACAACATCAAGCAAACTAAGATTCACATCATAGGGCTACCAGAAGGGAAAAATAGAGAGCAAACAATTAAAAACCTATTTTAATGATGGAAATAATGATGGAAAGTAGACATACAGGCCCAGGAAGTGCAGAGTTCTAAATAAGATGAACTCAAAGAGCCCCACACCAAGAGACATTATAATTAAAATGCCAAAAGTTAGAGAAAAAGAGAGAATCTTAAAAGCAGGAAGAGAAAAGCAGTTACTTACCTACAAAGGAACTCCTATAAGACTGTCAACTGATTTTTCAACAGAAACTTTGCAGGTCATAAAGGATTGGCACAAAATATTTAAAGTGATGAAAAGCAAGGACCTACAACAAAGATTACTTTATCTAGCAAAGCTATAGAATCAAAGGTCATATAAAGAGCTTCCCAGACAGGGGAAGAAAAGGCTACAGGAGTTCATCACCACTAAACCAGTATTATAAGAAATGTTAGAGGGACTTCATTAAAAATAAGTAAAAAGGAAAAAAAAAAGATAAAAAATATAAATAATAAAATTGCAATAACTATATATCTATCAACAAATATTTTAAATATAAAAGAATTAAATGCTTCAATCTAAAGATAAGATGGTTGAATGGATAAGAAAACAAAACCCTTACATATGCTGCCTACAAGAGTCTTCAGATTGAAAGACACACACAGACTGAAGGTAAAGGGATGGAAAAAGACATTTCATAAAACCTGAAACAAACAAACAAAAAGCTGGAGTAGCAATATTTATGACAGACAAAATAGACTTTAAAACAAAGGCTATAACAAGAGACAAAGAAGGACTCAGTTATCCTAGTTCTGGGTATTTATCCAAAGAAACCGAAAACACTACTTCAAAGAGACATGAGAATTCATATGTTCATTGCAGGAGACAATCTGGGTGTCCATCAATGGATGAATGGATAAAGAAGTGGTGATACATAAATATAATGGAATATTACTCAACAATAGAAAAGAATGAAATCTTACCATTTGCGACAGCATGGATGGACCTAAAAGGTATTGTGCTGAGTAGAGTAACTCAGACAAAAATGTCATATTATTTCACTTATATGCAGAATCTAAAGAACAAAATAAACAAACAAAACAGAAACAGACTCATAGAGAACATTTTGGTTGTTGCCAGATGAGAGGTGGTTGGGGTAGGTGAAAAAGGAGAGAGGATTAAGAAATACAAATTGGTAGTTACAATACAGTATGAAGATGTAAAGTATAGCATAAGGAATATAGTCAATAATATTGTAATAACTATGTATAGTGTCAGATGGGTACTACATTCATCAGGGTGATCACTTTGTTAGTTATATAAATGTCTAATCACTATGTTGTACACCTGAAACTAATATAATATCATATGCCAACAGTAATTAAAAAATAAAAATAAAATTTAAAAAGATAGCAAGTTTTTGATATAAGTACACAGTAGGATTTGATGGACATGTCCTTCTTTGTTCCTGCCTAGCCCTGGTGATCTGTTTAGGACTCTTTGACTAATCAGAAGAATTCCTCCTGGAGTCATGAAGACTATGAACATGTCTAGTTACTAACACTATTGAAATTGTGCTGGTCTTGTGCATTTGCATAAATACATAAATGGGAAAATTTAACCCTATATTTTACATGAAATGATGAGCTGGTCTGGTGTTCTGACCATGCAATCTAGAGGGTTGAGAGCCAAGATCAGTGTGGGAGTGAGATCATCGGGGGCGAAGGTCCACGAGATAGATGAGGTAGTTTCAAGATGAAAAAACATCCAAAACATAAAGTCCAGAGCTATGATGGAAAGTAAGAAATTAATTTAAAAAAAAGGGACTTCTCAAAGTGAGATACTTGTAGAGCCAACAAGGAGAGTGTTTCTTTCCTGAATGGTCTCTCCTTTGGTGTGATACTGATTAGCATAATTCTTAAACCAATTTTGATCCATCCACAGCAGGTGGAACATTAGCTTCCATTAGAGAGGCCTAATGATTCACTCATTTCTGACAGTAACAGCCTGGATGTAGAGTGCTAGAAGGGGTCAAACTACTGGAACCATGAAAGGAGCATTCTGGAAAGAGATGGCAGTGAGTTAAGTGTGTTCTTGGCAATAACAAAGTAGGTAAACTAGTTGTTTGTCAGTGGGATGTATTCTGTCATATATACTTTATTTACCTGATCTTACCAACCAGGAATGTATGGGTGGTGAGTAATAAATAGATAAATTGAATTTAAAAAGTCTAAAAAAAATGTTTTCAGTGCTTTTTGATGAACATAGGGCCACAGAAATAATGTAACTAGATTACTCTTGGATGTAAAAAATATGGCCAATGAGTCACTAATTGAAGTTACATATGAAAAATATCAGTAAGAAAATGAAATGTATCATCATCATGTTGAATATCAACCACCACTAAGATAAGTTTGTATTCATAGAAGGTGTTACAAAAAGAATAAAATCCAAAGCTATCATATTCTGAAAATGGATGCTCCCAACATACAATGACTCAATACATATTAAGTCTATTGATTTCTTCAACTTATGCTACACTAAAGCATCTTTAAATGATGTGCCCAGTTTTTCTCACTTAAAAAGAATTCTCATAGGTAGATTGTTATATTAAATAATAACTTAGATGCACAGTGGTTGGCATGTAATAAGTGTTCAAAGAATAATAATTACCCTGCATAGTATGTTCCTAAGTCAAAAGAAATTCTTAATATTTTTAATTCACTTGTATAATTAGCTGCAAAATGAAAATGTTTTAGCCACTTAACACGTTTCTAAACTAAACATTGAGAATCAATCCACCTGGATCTTACTCCAAGAAACTTTTCTTTAGTGCATGTAGTTGCAATTTGTTATCCCTCTTTTCTCCCATAGAACTTTTATAAGTAGTTTTATTAACTCTGTGATAGGCAGAATTTAGGCTGGCCCTCAATGACCTCATCTTCTTGAATTCCTATCCACATGCAAGTACCCTCCCCTAGAGTTTCAGCTGCATCTAGTGATTTGCTTCTAACCAAAAGAATATCACAAAGTGATAAGATGTCACTTCTATGATTAGGTTACGAAAGACTGTGACTTCCATCTTGCTAATATACTCTCTTAATTGCTTTATTTGGCTTTCATACTCAGAAGTAGGCTGTCATGCTGAAAATGCTCACAATATAAGGATGAAAGCATACCCTGACCAATAGCTAGGGGAAAACTGAGGCCTTCAGTTCAACTATGCTGAGTGAACTTAGAAGCAGATCCTTCAGCAGCTGAGGCTTCAGATGAAACTGCAAACCCTCAGCTAATATTATATTTAATGATGAAAAACTGAAAGTTTTTCCTCTTAGATCAATAACAAGACAAGTATACCTGCTCTCACCACTCTTATTCAATATAGTACTGGAAGTCCTAGCTAGAACAATCAGGCAAGAGAAAGAAATAAAAGGCGTCTTAACTGGAAATGAAGTAAATTGTCACTTTTCGTAGATGAAATGGTTCTTTAATAGAAAGCCCCAAAGACTCCAACAAAAAAATATTAGAAACAATAAACAAAGGATACAAAATCAACGTACAAAAATCCTTTGCATTCCTATAAGCTAACAATGAAATTTCAAGAAAAGAAAAATGAAAAAAAAAAAATTCCTTTCTTCAATTTCAAAAAAAAAGAATAAAATACCTAGGAAGAAACTTAACACAGGATGTGAAGAACCTATACACTGAAAACTACAAGACATTATTAAAAGAAATTTAAAAAGACATAAAGAAATGAAAATATTTTGTGTTCATGGATTGGAAGAATTAACATAGTTAAAACGGTCATATTACCCAAAGCAATATACAAATTTAATGCAATCACCATCAAAATTCCAATGGCAATATTTAAAGAAATAGAACAAAAAACCATCAGATTTGTATAGAATAACAAAAGACTCTCAATAGCCAAAGCAAAAAAAAAGAAAACAGGCTGGAGGTATCACACTGCTTGACTTCAAATTACACCACAAAGCAGCAATAATCAAAACAACATGATATTGGCAGAAAAAGAGACACACAGACCAGTGGAACAGAATTGAGAGCCCAGAAATAAACACATGTACATATGGTCAAATAATTTTCGACAAAGGAGTCAAAACATACAAGGGGAGAAAAGAACGCCTCTTCAATAAATGGTGCTGGGAAAATTGGAAAGCCACACGCAAAGGAATGAAACTAGACTGCTATCTGTCACAATACAACCAAATTAACTCAAAATGGATCAAAAACTTGAATATAAGACCTGAAACAATAAATTTCATTTAAGAAAACAGGTACTAAATCCATGGACTTTGGTTTTAGAGAGGATTTTTTTAATTTAACTTCAAAGGCAAGGGAAGCAAAAGCAAAAATAAATGAATAGGACTATATCAAACTAAAAAACTTCCGCACAGCAAAAACAAAACGAAACAAAACAAAACAAAACAAAAAAACCATTAACGAAACAAAGAGGCAACCTTCTAAATGGGAAAAGATATTTGCAGACAACACCTTCAAAAAGGGGCTAATATCCAAAATATATAAAGAACTCATACAACTCAATAACAACAAAAGAAATCTAATTCAAAAATGAGCAGAAGACCTGAGCAGACATTTCTCCGAAGAAGACATACAAGTGGCTAACAAACATAAGACAAGATGCTCAACTGCACTAGGTATTGTAGAAATGCAAATCAAAACCACAATGAGATAACCACTTCAAATCTTTTAGAATGGCTATCATCAACTTGACAAGAAATAACATGTTGGAGAGGTTATGGAAAATGGTATAGAAGTTCCTCAAAAATTAAGAAGAAAATTTCTCTTCTGAGTATCTACCTAAAAAAATTGAAAACATTTATCTGTAAAGATATATGTACCTTGATGTTCACTACATCATTATTCCCAATGACCAAGTCATGGAAACAACCCAAGTGTCCTTTGATAAACGATTGGATGAAGAAGATATGTGGTACAGATATACAACAGGATATTACTCAGCCATAAGAAAAGATGAAATACTGCCATCTGCGACAACATGAATGGATCTTGAGATAATTATGCTAAGTAAACGAAGTCAGACTGATAAAGTTGAGAACCATATGATTTCACTCACGTTGGATATAAAACTGAAAGCAACAAAAGAACAAGAAAAATAAACAGAGATTCATGGACATGGACAACAGCTTAGTGGTTAGCATAGGGGAAGTGGGACAGAGACAGAGGTAGATGAAGGTAAAGGGGATCAAATATGTTGACAGAAGGAAGTGTTGAACACGCAATGCAATATACCTATGATGTATTGTTGAATTGTACACTTGAAATCTGTATGGTTTTATTAACCAATGTCACCCCAATAAATTTAATAAAAAAAAAAAAAAGAAGAAAAGAAACTGCAGACACTGGGTTGACACCTTGGTTGTAGCCTGTGAAATGAGAGAGTGTAAGGCAGGAGATCCAGTTAGGCCGTGACCAGATTCTTGATCTCAGAAACCGTGACATATTAAATATGTAAAGTAGCTCCCCCCCATCCATGGAGGATATGTCCCAAGTCCCTGAGTGGATACCTGAAACCGTGGATAATACAGGACCCTGTATATACTCTGTTTTTCCTAAACATGCATATATACCTATGATTAAGCTTAATTTATAAATTAAACATATTTAATAAATTATTGCAATATACTAAAAATTAAGTGGATGCGATATTTCTCTCTCTCTAGTAATTTTTATATATTTTTTTTTTATTACAAACCTACTCCTGAATCTGTATAACCATTTCTTTCTTGCAATAAATGGCTTGGTGTCACTCGTTTTAGGGGATCCTTTGCTTAAGTCCTTGTATAGGCTCAGTGGTTCCTGGCACAACACATTGCTGTCAATTGGAACATGTTTTTTGTTCATGTCTCCACCCACAAATTTAATGCCTTTTCTGCCTCAACTAAGGACTTATCATACACTGTGGCAATAACTTTTGCAGTCTGAGGTGTGACAGCAAAACTAGCAGAGATTTCTTTTTCTATATATAATTTTGTAGATAGATGATATGTTCTTATTGTAGATCTTAGAACATCAGAATTACTTTTTTTTCTTTCCTTATTATGTCAAAATCTCTCATCTTTTTCACTTAAAGAAAGCATTTTATGGCTTCTCTTTGACATCACTATTCTTGCATTTTGGGGCCAAATTATTAAGTAAAATAAAGATTACTTGAACAGAAGTACTGTGATACCATGACAGTCAACCTGATAATCCAGACAGCTACTAAGTGTCTAGTGACAGGTATGATATACTGTGTGGATATGCTGGACGAAGGGACGATTCACATACCTGTGGTTGACATGGGATGGTGAAAATTTTCATCCCTCAGGATGATGCACAATTTAAAACTTATGAATTGTTTGTTTCTGAAAATTTTCATTTAATATTTCAGACTACAATTGACCATAGGTAACTGAAACCACGAAAGCTAAACTGGGAATAAGGCAGTACTACTGTATTGAAGTTGCTAAATGTGGGCACAATTTCTTATGCAGCAATAGATAATAGGTATATGTAGGGTGTTAACAGGCTGACCTGTCCCACAGTTACTTTTCTTTAATACTCACAGTTGAAATGATCATATCTTTGTTTTTGTTTTCTATTTGTATTTCTTAATAGAAAGTATACCTTTTGAAGGGACTGATAATATCCACTTTCTTTGTGTCTTTAATAGTTTGGGCCCAATGTATAATAGGTATTCAGTGAATAACACAAATGTTAAAAAAAAAAAAAAGTTTATCTACTATTTTGGAAATTTACGTTTATAACTGATTCGGAATATTACAAATTTCTTTTCCAATGAAAAACACTTTGTTTCACTCAAATTATAGAGAAAGTATTTTCCTTTTGCAATTAAAATTAAATCTATTCTTAAATATGTCATGTACAATTAAGCTTTCAGAACCATTATATATTTGTACAGTTCTACTAAAAGTATCATTAGAATATTTTTCTAGAAAAGTAATTTATTCACAGAACTTTTTCCTTTGGCTTTAAACAACAGGAATTTATTGTCTGATAGTTCTGGAGGCCAGAAGTCCAAAATCAAGGTATGGGCAGGATCAGTTCCTTCTGGAAACTCTGAGGGAGAATCCATCACATGCCACTTTCTCAGCTTCTGGTGGCTGCAGGCAATCCTTGGCCGTTCCCTAGCTTGTAAACTCATCATTCCAGTCTCTGCCTCCATCTTTCACATTGCCTTCTCTGTATTAGAACTTTTTTCTTAAAGTCAGCAGAGGGTAAATTTAAAGAACATGGAACAGATTTACTAACTAAACGTAATTTCTTTCTCTCATAGTAGCAATATATGAAGCTTTATAATATAGATACAAATTTTATCAAAACATGTAGAAATACATAAAGATCTAGTAATTCAGTATCATCAATGTAAACTAAACATGAAACCTTAAAAAGCACGGTTTATATCCAGAGATAACCCAAAATAATAAATAATTGAATATACGTGAATGTGTATATATGTGTATACAGATATGTACATATGTGCATACATATTTATGTAGAATGAGTTAGAATAATTAAAATGTAGTTTCAAAATAATAAAGGGATTTTTAAAATATTTGCTTTGTCTTTTATATTGTTTTATTAAATCATATATTTAAGTCATTTATTTTAGTTTTTCATTTTTGTCAAATTATAATCATTATTACTTAATAACAGAAGAAAAAAGCCTTTTAAGCACATAAAAACAATGACATTTTGATGGAATTTAGTTGAGCAATAATTTTGTCCAATATTTTTCTTTTAAAAATACTATTAAAGAAAATATCACACACAAATTGGACAGAATAGAAAGAAAAATGTCATCTTAAATAATCTGTCCCACCTTACAGATAACTGTGTATAATTCTACAATTATACTATGTCTTGGAACACATGAATATGGAAAAGATAAATTTATCAATACATTATGACAATTATTTTATGACAGATATTCATAGTATTTCTATAGATAGAAAAAATCTATATAAATGATGGGTAAGTACTAAAGCAAGGAATTTATAAAAGAAAAAGCTAGAAATTATACTACAAATGAACAATACTCTTCTTTATATTAATTCCCTTGAGAAAGTTTGTTCTTAGTTATTTAAGCACATTTCAGTTTAGATATGTGTATGTATTGCAATGATATTGTCACTGTTCAAAACAATTTTGGAATATCTGTTTTGGTGTTAGGTAAGAGTCATTCAATAAGCTCTATAAGAAAATCAATCTTCTTTGTGAACAGCCATACCTATCCATCATGGATAAAATTTTGCCATTATTAAGCCTATTAATATGAAAGCATCATAGGTTCTGAAGGCGATTCTAAAAGAAGAGTTGAAATGCTGTTTGAACAGCACTGTGATTGTTGAAATAAAATGTACAGCCTTACAAAACATTGCTTCAAGGGAGACAGAATTGCTTTTTTGATTGTATAAATATTGGTGTGTTTGCTTAAAATATTCTAGCAATATTTTCCTAACACTGCTGGCTTGTGTAACACTATATGAAGGATGTATGTAATCAGGAATATGTTTATTTGATTATTTTACAGATCAGTTCTATAATGCCATCTCTAATACTTATCTGAAACCTAAATCTGAATATTAATAGAAACCATTAGCACAAATTTGAATCCAAAAGATTAAAAAATAAAATGTTGTTTAAAATTATTCCTACAGCTAAAGGAACAGAAAGTGATCTTTAAACAAGTCATTAAAAGGCAATAAAGAAGAGAGAAAATTAAAATCTTTCTATTCCATATTAGAGATGAGAAGAATAAGACCTAGAAGAGTTAAGTGATTTGCATGAAGAAAATAAAACCTTCCAATTGTGGAGGACATTAGAGGACATGGTCTCTTGGACTATAGGAATGGCATCTAAG
Organism: Pteropus alecto; assembly: GCF_000325575.1. NCBI lineage: Eukaryota > Metazoa > Chordata > Mammalia > Chiroptera > Pteropodidae > Pteropus > Pteropus alecto. Next base: position 20,237,791 of record NW_006434839.1, read on the forward strand.
TCACATAGGTTTCCATTAGATGATATAAAAAGGCAAAAATGAATGATAACTTTTCGGGGCTTATATATACCAAGACATCTTAGGATGTTGGCTTTTTGACGGTTTTAGTGTTTAGAATATTTTAATATATTTAACAAATAGAACTAACACAAAACGAAAGAAGCCAAATACTGACTCTTCACATTTTCATAGCTACAACCCTTATTTTACAAGCATTGATTGTTTTAAACTTGGACAATCTGAGCCGACTTCTTTGTCAACTGGCTTCTTTCTCTAATGCATTCTAAATCAAGCAGTATGATCTTTCTTTTAATGAAATTCTAAGAATCCAACTTTTCTAGTTCTTAATGACTTTTGGTAACTTTTCTCAAACAAGTAAATATGAATATACATTATTTATATAACAGGGATTCTGAAAATATATTAATTACCTCTTGGATTGCCCTAATCATATATTCTTTCCTTTTGCTATAAATCACTTTTAGTTGACTGGGAACAGAACCAATAACTCAACATTTATTAGGAAACATAAACAAGTAATTGAACCAAATGGAGGACCACAGGATAGTATCCAGTGAGGGTAATAATAGCAATATTAATTCATTTATATTGGGCCCTTGCAGCAAAACTAACCACATCATATGAGAAGCAGAGAAGAAAAGGGGTTCTAGACTGGGTTCCTTCCCTTAATTTTTTTCTGTTTCTTCTTTTCTTACACTTTTCTTCCATTTCCTTTTTTTTACATGTTCAACCTACATTTTCTAGACCAAACAAGCCTGAAGTACAATCAAAAGATACAATTCAAATAACAAGAAAATTACCATTGCTATACACATTTTTCAGTGGAATCCCTGGAATGCCTGCTCTTTTCCAGGTTCCTTCTTCTATCTGTAATGCTTTCAACAAGAGGTTGTTTCTTAGTGATTAGGAGAATGTACCCTAACCCTAGCTGCCCTGAGTAAAGTCTAGTTCCAATCCTTAGTAGGTGGTTCGCTTTAGGCAAGATCTAAATCTCTCTGTGTTTTAATCTTCTTATGTATAAAATGATCATAGTAATAATAAAAAAAAAATCTACATCATAGAATTATTGTAAGGATGAGTTAATGCACATTAAGCACTTAAGATGATTCCTACCATAGAGTAAGCACCTAAAAATGCTAGCTACAATTATTATTTTGACATTTTTCTACATACACATTGTGAAAGTGTTTGAAGCCTCCTTCTATTAGCTTGGGTCTCTCTTTATTTCTGACTATATATTTTATATCTTTTCTTTAACTTAATATTTCAGTTTCTTACACTCTCCCTGAAGCATGATCTCCACTACTATATCACATGCAGATTTTTTCCCCTGACATCTCTTCTACTGAGATTCAGCTAATGAATTGCGACTTGCTTCTTCTTAAGGTGGTTTCTTCTACTACCTGGGGCACTGCACAGTGTTTACAGAGCACAGTGGTTTGAGAAACTAAGCTATAACTTCCAATATGTTTAGCTATTGTCTCTGTCATGAGATCTTTATGATGTTCACACAAATAGCTCAATGAGACTAGTACCCAAATACCTGACTTCCCACTTTGAGCAAGCTGAGTCTAACTACTGCTGAGGCCTTTAAAACAAAGAAACAAGTACAAGATATATGTAAGCAAAAATCCCAATCTGCTGAAAACTCCTTCAATAAGTCATTTTTTAAACTCATATTTCTATTAATGGATAAATTAGATACAATTATCAGATTATTTTTCCATGTTAAAAATAGATTTATATTTTTCCATATGTATATGGCATAGCATATGTCTCAGAGTATAGTACTTTAATTCTTATGCCAACTTCATACCTTATTTTAGAACTTTGAAATTTCATTCCAGCTTCCACTAGACAGATGTTGGACTATTTTCTTAGGTTTTTTTTTTTTTTTTTTTTTTGTAAAGTACAGATAATAACTGGTCTTTTTTCACAGACATGTTGTGAGAGTTAAATACATTAATGTATACAACCCTATATTACATTGCTACTAGAACTCAAATTGTTGTTTCAGAAGTTGCATATCTTGACGTGGCAAAAATATTTTGGAACGAAGGTATGAAATTTAACTTCCATAAGATTTTAAACAGTCACAAGTTGTTAAATTAGAAATGAATTTCTCTACAGTTTGGCATGGTCAGATTATTATGGAAAGCACAACAGACACTCAGATAATAATATTTGCATGTACTTTTATTTACAAAAAAAACTTAAATTTTTTCAGTTTGTTTTAACTGTGGAAAACTGACCCTTGAAAAATATTTTTTAATGACTGCAACAATGTGTTGTTCTTCTGACCTTTATAAATTTATTTTATTTTTACAATCTCTAGCTTATCTGTCATCTATTCATATGTCCATGTACACACATACGTAGAAAGAGCTGTGCTATTTGTTCTGTACTGATAGCTACAATGACAAATTTTGTAACTACAAATTTTGTCTAACATAAGTCATTTCTTCTTGCTTATAATCTGAGATTATCACAACACAAATTTGAGGAGTCCCGGTTATACTTCCTACATGATTCTGTGGTATAACAGTTATACTTCCTTTAAAACAAATCCTTTCTGGGAAACTCTCTAAAGCCTGGAGTTCTAGCAATTATTAGGTCACAGTTACACTTTGTCAGGACTAAATGTCTTACATTCTTGCTGGAAGAGAAGAAAACCTAAGATTACAATATATTCAATAAGAAGGTGCTAACTTTGCATTATTTTCCATTCTTCTTCCTGTCTTTGTCAGGAGGATGGATCCATGCTGTGCTATTCTCTATTCTAGTTGCCACCTTTGTCATAAGAATGAGGCATCAGAATCAGAATGTTTCCTGTGAGATATAATAGCACGCTTCCCCACTGTCACCTCTCAGGATGTTGTATTTAGTTAGGTTAGAGTCTCTGAATCCCTTAGGTCATCAGTGCAACATTCACCATTGACACAAGATGTGTTTTGCTTGTATTCATTGTAAAGTATTTGATGTCTTGGTCAGTTTTGTAAACCTTCTCGATCTCACACCCCTTAAAAAAGACTTGTTATTTATTTATTTACTTTATCATTATCAGGTCAATCAAATGTATTTTACATTCTGTGGTATACAGAAACATATATATGGTTAAATTATTTTTAAAAAATACCTGTCACATACAAATATTTTAATATTCCAGTTACACATAGGAAAATAGAACAAGTAGATATGGTGAGACGGGCACTTAAAAGTTCATCCTCTTGGAAATGTATTTATTTTGTATAGAGAAAATTTATACCTTTTAATTTTTATTTTATTTGGGCATATTTTCAAATTACTCTTAAATTTGCCTCTTGTCCAGACTGAGATATAAATATTATATTGTATTTTTAGACTATGTTTCTTTCCTACACTGTAAAATGAAACCTGAAGATATGTATACAAGTAACCACTACTTTTCACAAATATTAGATTGCATGGAGTCAAGGTGATAAACATCTCTAAACAGTTGCATTTCTCAAGATAGACAGAATTTCATACTGACACAGGACAAAGGAAAAAGACATGGTAAGCATGATAAATCCTCTTAAATTAGAATAGTGTACATATAAGAAGGCAAAGACCCATATGAATCTAGTCAATAATACAACCTCCTGTATTATGTATGTGAGAAATGCTTTTTGAAGAAATTGTCTTAAGTTTTAGCCTCTTCTTTTTTTTCAGAAGAAATTGACCTAAAATTGAATTATGCGTAAACTTTTTCTAGGATTAAAAACAATATGATTATCGTTGTTTTGGACCAGATTATTAGGAAAAACAGAAACCACATTAGTGCTTCACAGAAAGGTTTTAAAGCCCCTTCAATCAATCTAACTCACCTCCTACCTCTGGGCTTCTGTCTAGACAAGGGAGATCAGAACACGCATTCCACTAGCAGTTTTCCTTATCTGCCTTCTTCCTTGTCATCGAAATATCTCAAAGCTCAGAGTGGCAGACTTTGGTTCTGCTCTGGACCTACTCTATGCCAAACCCTACGGTGTAACTCACCAGGTCTATTGGACAATTTGTTCGATATATGCATATCGTTATTTAGAAAAAAGAATTTATTCTTAGGTAAAGCTCTGTTTTAAATATATTTGTCTTGTTGTAAATAGCACAAATATTATATATAAGAAAATGGAAAGAAGAGAAGCACATTGTCATATTTCCTATTTTGAATAAATAAGCTTGATTAAGAAAAGTGCCGGATAAATAGGCCAGGAGGCTGACATAAAAGTACTTTCAACTCCATCATCTGTTAACTTCTATTGGATTCTAAAGTTACCCTAGAGAAGTAGGAATAACCAGGTTCTGCTTTTGTTGACTCACAAGCCTGAAGTGATAGAGATTTGAGACTCAGAGTGCTTGTGCCACTTGAGACTAAATATCTCTGGCAGAAGTTGCAGGTTGGCAATTTGAAATAACTTTCACACTGAAAGTTATTTTTCAAGGAGGGTTTTATAACTCAATGAAAGCAACTGTATCAGGAGGTGAGAACCCTTTCACAACAGTTCTGCTAATAGTCAATGTTAAATTTAGTTGAAATGTCTTCATACCTTAGGAGGTCTGAGGATCCAGTGTTATGTCTACTAAGTCTTGCAGTTTGATGTCACAGCTTCCCAAGATGTGGATCAGCCATCCTTCCCTGGGATTCATGTGGTAAGGGCTAGTTCCAGAGACCACCTCCAGAAACACTGCTTAGCTTTCTGCAGAGCTACCAACAATCGTGTCTCAAAGCTACTTAAAGCATAACTACATTGCTACTTTGTTTCCCAGGACAATGGGGCTTGCTTCTCAGATATTTCATCATCTGAGGAATACTACTCAAAGCTGTTCTTCCAAGAGCAGAAAAGATCATTAAAGGTAATTTGCTTTGTATATTTACATAGCTAGAGGAAACTATTTGATCAATTTTTTTTCAGAATAAAAAAGAGTATCCTCCCTTTATAAAAGTTATTCATTTGAAATGTATGCATATTGTGCATAGTTATTGGATAAATATTTGTATGTGCCTCACTAGTTGTAAACTCCACTAAGGTAGATGTCTTATCTTTTTGGTTCTCATTGTGTCCGCAGTGGCTAAAACAGAATCTGGCACAGAAATGGGCTAATAAATATTTGTGGAATTAAAAGTGAATAAATCTACTCCAAGATGATGCTTTTCCCTTACTATATTGTGAAGTATTTGAGAGCATTTCCAGGTAAAGAAGAGAGGAAAACGGCACCAGCTTAATCCCTGATATGGGACTCCTCAAGTTGAGATATTTTTCTAAAAATAGATAGCTCTTAAAAACTCAGATTGATTCAATCTATAAATAAATATTTTAGGAAATAACATGACTGACATAAGCCTAGTTTTAAAATCAAATAGACCCATCAGTATTTATTACAATATATCAAACTGTGTTCTACAAAATATCAGTTATCTAGGATTTTGCTACATGTGTGGAAAAATTAATCTAAAGTTAAATGAGTTTAGAACTAATAGGACAAACAGGTTTCTTTATTGAAGAACTTCTATAGCCACCGAGGGAGTAATACACTCTGGAATATATTATGCTGGTATCTCAAATTATTTGAACAAGAAATTTTATTTTTATAGTAACTTTCCTGATACTTATATTCCATTTTGAAAATATTAGATTAGAAACATTTTAAAATTTCAAACCTAAACTCTAAAAAATAGTGTAAAGGAATTGATTATGATGTTGATAGCAATTTGTACATTTTTAGGTATTCGACAACATTAAAGCTTATTCTCAATCAAATTGTGAACCAGAGAGTAATTATGTTTTATTCATTCTTGGTTCACAAGTTTTAGCACTTTCCAGTTCTTGGCACACAGTGTTTAATAAACATTTGTTTAATAAAAGAAACAATAAGAGCTATCTCAATCTTAAGTGTTTGCTATACTGAAAGTAATAATTATACTAAATTAGCAATGCTACAAATTCATGCCAATGGAAATATAAGTTGTTAAAAGTTAAATAAAAATTCTCAAATCAGAAAGAAGAATGTGTATATACATTTTTTTCTGTAGAAAAGGAAAGAGCAAACAAATTTATTATGCTAAAATTTATTATGACAAGAATCAGTTTTAAAATTCTATATATAAATTAATTGATAATGTATAATTCCAATTAAAAAATAGAATAGGGCTCTCTGAAGATTTTATACTGTTTGTTTTATATAAACCATATTATTATTATAAATAGTATATTTTCCTATGGAATAATTTAGTAGATTTGGCTTCCTAGTTTTTGTCCAGTTCTGTGGAGTTTACCATGCTGAAAGAATTCCATTTGGTGACTGGCAAAATTTCAGAAATTAGGTTGTTATATTCCTTAGATAAAACCAGGACCTATCCACAGCTAGATAGAAAAATATACTTACGTAATACTGGGATAGATCACAATATTGACTATAAACATCTCAATAATTATTGTTTAAAGTGGAGTCAGGAAATAAGTATAAGAAGAGATTGCTAACTGTTTTTACGAAGTTTATCCCCCCAAATTTGGGAATATATCTAAATATCTCTTATTTGACTTAATCAGCAACAACAGGCTCCTTAAACATAGGTGTTGGAAGATTTACTAGAAAAGTTATTCATAAGCTTTTTAAATTTTTTTAATTTTTTGGAGAGGATTGTAATAAGTAAAGAACATTACAAGTGCCCTATTTTGCCTCAGTGAGTTGTTGAGAACAAATGTGGTTATATGTAAATGATTTAAAGTATACAACATGCTCCACAAGTAAAATAAACTTTTTTTTAAATTAATTCACCTAGACGATTCTTGAAATACTATGTTTTTAAGCTATACATTATACTTTGGAGGAAAAGCGTTATTTACCTGATCTGTTGCCTTTTCTTTAGCCTGAGGGGCATCCAAGAATTTGACTCTTGCATGAATCCTCTTTGAAGATATTATGGGGACTATGTTAGTGTGTATCAGATGTAAGAAAAATGAGCCCTGCTTAGATTGATATATAATGAATGATAAACCTATACTTAGAGTGTTGTTTACTGTGTAACTTGTAATTCAAGGGTAAAGAGTAATTAATAAGTAATCAGCTGAGTTAGAGATGAGATTTAGTTCCATATCTCTGAGAAGATTAAGTTTAGCAGGTAGAAAAGCTAATGGGATCGTGAAGCTTTTGTGAGCCAGGGTAGTCCGTATCCACTAAGCTTCATCCCCTGTTTTCTTGTACATCTCAACTTGGAGAAATTGGGACATTCAGCAGCCAAGCTGGGAGTCATGAGTCTCTGCTCTGTTTCCTGTACATGTCTAGTTGTCTATCATGTGTGCTTTCTTAAAGGCTGTGTAAAGCCTATTCTTAGAGGCTGAGTGAAATCTATTTTGTTTCATGAGTTTGATGTGCAATTCAAACCCAAGACCACTGCTGTTGGTCAAGTATAATGAGTATTGTCCTATGGAAATGATCTTAAATATGTGTCTTTAAAACTTTCTATTTAAAGATTCTGTTGAACTTCTAACATTCTAAGATTTGATGGAAAAAGTATAACATTCATATATTACTTTCCTGGGGTCACTGTAGCAAATTACCAAAAACTGTGCAGCTTAAAACAACAAAAATTTATTACCTGCTAGTTCTGGAGGTTTGAAGTTTGAAATCAAGATATCAATCAGTCCATGTTCTCTCTTAAGGCTGTAGAGGAGGATCCTTCCATGCTTTTTTTCTCTCTTTTCGTGATAATGAGCAATCCTTGGCATTCTTTGGCTTGTAGACACATCCCTCCAATCTCTGTCTCCTTCTTCACATGGCATTCCTCTCTGTGTATATGCTTGTGTTTAAATTTTCTTCTTTATATAAGGACATGAATCATTGGATTAGGACTCATCCTAATTCAGTATGACCTCATCTTAAATTGATTACATCTGCAAATGAAGCAAGAGGGCATCTTCTTGCTGTTGAGTTAGTCTGAGAGGTTAGCTGTTGAAGCCTGATAAGTTTCACAAGAATATCTGTCCTGGGGTACCACCAATGAGCATCAAGGAGCCTTGAGAGGCAAACCATAAAAGATCTGCATAACAGTATCAAAGGACTGTCTCTATCATCATGCATGCACAGTAAGGATCAGGTGTGTCCCTACAGTGAACTTTCCCTAATTTAAATAATGTCCAGGGATGGAGATTTACCATGCTAATGAGATGGATGAAGAAGCATAGCAGTTGCACTTTGCAGGCACCAAGAAAGCTTCATCATTATGTGCCCAGATACAGCTTTTACCCCAATTAGCTCCCTTTAAAACTCTGCACCAACTTCTCCTTTCTCTGTGTTGTTTCTCTTGTGTACAAGCTTGATAAACCTTTGCCCCTTGCCTGAACTTTCTTGTGATGATCTCTCTTGATTTCCATCATGGGAGATGGCAAGAACCTAGGACTCCAGAAACACAATGATCCTATTTCTATATATAGCTGCATTCACAGGTTTCAAGAATTAGGATTTGAGTAGATCTTTTTGGGAGACACAATTCAATCTATAATAATTGATCACATAATAGAGTTCAGTCACAATCCTTTAACTTTGTTCTTGTCATTGATTATTTGATGCGTTTATTCATTCAAAAATATGTGTTGAGCTGAGTAACTTCCTAGGTGCCTGGAATAAAGTAGCAAGTAAAATAGACTTGTGCCTTTACCTTCATGGAGCTTAGATTCTAATGATAGTAGACACGAAGTATATAAATAATTAAACATAAAAGTTTTCAAATAGTGATAAGTATCAGAGAAAATAAGACAGGAAAATAGAAGGTCAAGGCATGCCAGATAAAAAATATTATTTTATATAGGATGATTGGACTGGGCCCTACCAATACAACATTCTCAGTCTGGTAGGAAATCATGAGAGCTGTGAGTAAAGAAATGATAAATTTTGAATTGTGTTTTAAAAAAATCACGAGGCTTTTGTGAGACTAAACTACAAGAGGGCATAGAGATTATAATCAGTAAGGAAGATAAGAAGTACTCTACCCTAACAGAAAGTGGGAAAAGCAGGTTGGAAGTTATGGGAATTGAATATCTAAATGATGATAGTGGCTTTTAATAAGCTTCATTACTGAAGGTGATAAAAAGTGGTGGGGTTCTGATTATTTTCAAAGGATTGAGCCCCAAAGATTTCCTGATGGAAAGGATAGCTATAAAACTTTTGACCTCATAAACTCAAAGCGTGGAGTTGCCACTTACTAAGATAGCAAGACTGTAAGAGTTGATTATGTAAGTTGTGTGTGTGTGTGCATGTGTGTGTGCATGTGTGTGTGCGTGCGTGCGTGTGTGTGTGTGTGTGTGTGTGTGTGTGTGAAGAAGGTATATAGACTTTCAATTTTGGACATGCTAGGTTTTAGATGAATATTAGAAATCCAAATAGAGATATTAAATAAGGAGTTAGATACACAAATCTAGAGTTCAAGAGAAAGGTGAGAGTTAGAGGTATAAATTTTTAAGCCATAGTAAAATTAAATTATATTTAAAACTATAAAACTGAATGAAAACACCTTCTTTAATAGAACATTTGACAAGTTCTACAGTGTTTGCAAAGTTACGTCAGGTATGGTTATCATAATATAAAAGGCATTTCTTGTCTTAAACTTGAGATAATATTTTTTCAATAAATCGGCCTCGTGCTCTGGAGCTATTTACAAAAGCTGTTTGCAAGAGGAGGTATATTTTGTAGAAGGTATTAAAAGAGACTAGCCAGTTGACTTTGGATGATTTGCTTATACCAGGTTAAGAATGGCATGAACTAGTTGACTTATTGAGCCTTAATTCACATCTGTTATTTTAGTCACTAACTTCTAATTTGAATTTGAATTATTTTTCCTCCCCTATATTGTCAGATCATTTTCCAACACAAAGTGGGCTGTCAAGTTTCTTTCCATCTTTATAGGATGATCATTTTCAGACAGAGATATGATGTTAAAAAGTATTACTCTTTGCTCAATACTAGCATTTTCAGTATAATTAAAAAATAAGCTACTTTCTATTTATTTATACTGCTTGTCCACCTTATTCTCAATACCAAAATCCTTTTCTGACCTTTTTCTGTATTAAATACATTTGAATATTAGTTCATAATTTTCTTCTCCAAATTCTCAGTGACCTCATTCATGAAGTATCTCTTGATAAATAAAGAAAATATAAGATGACAGAAAGAACTCTAACTATGGGTGGTGTACATACAATGCAATATAAATATGACATACTGTTGAATTATACACTTGAAACTTACTCGATTTTGTTAACCAATGTCACGAAATATATATATATGCTAAACCAATTCTGATAGTTCAGAAGTATAATAATTTTTAAAGATAATGTTTACTTTTTTTCCTCCTTAATAGAAAACACTGAAGGGATATCTTCAATTTTGAATTTGGATAAAGAAAGTAGGCATACTCTTGGTAGATTAACTAAATGCTAAGAAATAATTTAAAATATAAGAATCTATGCAGTGCTGCTCATCTGTAACAAGGTGTTTATCTTCAAATTTTACATCTTGCTTTCAAATATATTTAATCAAATACATGAAACAAACAAAAAATTCTAGTTGCAAATGAAATATAGAAATAGTTAACAAAATATGATCATCTGGTACTCAACTGTATTGATATTTAGGATAACATTGCCTATTAAATCCATAATCAAATAGGAAAATCTCACCACATTAAAGTATTATTTACATATTTATATTCTCCTTCCTTTAGGCAAGATGCTAGCTTTTTTTTATAGATGGATCTAGCAATAAAACAAAAATAAACATTGGGAAAGGAGTTAAAGCAACACATAGGAACAAATAACATGTATCATTTCTCCTTACTCCTCAGAAATTTCTGCATACTGTATCTCCAAGAATGTTTTTAGGACCTAATAATTCAGAATAATTATGAAAAAGTAAAATAATGATAAAATAAAGTAACAATGTAATAGTAGTAAGATAACCATATCTATTTTTTTATCTCAAAGATTTTAAACATGAAAGAATTTGAAACATCCTTGACTCGTCTTCTATGTATAGTGTTTGATAATCACCGAAATACCATTAAAATGTCAGAAAAACAATATTACTATGGCTACATATATGATTTCTTATTCTTGTTCTATTAAATGACATGTCCCCTATTACTTTATCACAATGATTAACAGTGTCTCTTGTTAATCATTGACATAAAAGGCATACTTCAAAGAGGCCTTCTCTAAGAAAGTAAGATGAAAAACATGGAAAAAGTCTAAATAAAAAGAGGAAAGGAGAAATAGAAAGTAGGTGGATCATGATGGCTGGAAACAAGAAGAAAGATAAAGAATACAAAGGCTAAAACAAAATCTTGAAATTGAGATGAAAGCTCCCCCAGTACCCTCTCTCTCACAGTAATGTATGCCACCAAATCCACAGCATCTCGTTTTCTTAAGACCTTAATTCTAGTCTTTCTAGGGAAAACATTTTTTTTCTAGATATTTATTTGACTTTCACTTTTTTTTGCAAGTGTCTAATGTCACTTTTATATTTATATATCCCTGTTGAATTTAACTATGTTTTGTAATATAAGGCAGAATGCCAAGTTTCTAAAGAATCTATTACATTTCTAAGACATCTTGATTTTCATGAGCTTCACAACATTTCCAGGTAAATTTTTTAACTTGTATAATAAAACTTTTAAATAGTGCAATGTATTTGTGTTAATCAGTGCTGTATGCTGTTATTTGTTGGGAGGCAGGAGATTGGCACCTGGAATCTTGTTCTGGTCCTTGAAATTATTTCTGACTCAGAGTCTTTAAGAACCTACGAGAATATCCCTCCGTTTGTGTTTGTCTGATGCTTTCTCATGATTAAATTAGGAAAATTACCTCAGTATTATATTGAGAAAGTGTCAGACTCTGGTGAATGCTAAATATAGTGGTTGAAACTGTAAGGAGAAATGGGATATTTGCATAGCCCCAAATTATCTCCCCTAGATATGTATTAACTGTGATGATTTTAGCATATGTCCATAAATTATTTGACACACCTCTCTCCAAGAGGTAAAGTTTAATTCTCCTGTTGAGTATAGTATAGCTTGAATTTAGTGATTCACTGCTAATAAGCAGAGCACGGAAAGGGAAAAATAGTAATTTTACAATGCAGAAATCTGGCAGATACTACCTTAACTAAGTGATCAAAGTTAACATCACCAGTGACAGGTCATGCTGGCATCATATCCTCCCTATTATGATGAGATGAGAAGGACCCCAGAACTAAGAGCAATGAAAAAGAAACATAAGAAATATTTTCTAATTTAAAATATTTTACAATACCTATGACGACTTTTTTTTTAAAGACTGAGAATCACAGACAATGTTTTATCCATTCAGTTTTAAGATGTAGATATTAAGGGTTACCAGAGCTCAAAGAAGATAGAAACACAAATAATAAACATTTGCCTAGTTTACCTGACATACACTGAAACTCTTAGTTGTAGGGATAGTAATAATTTTTCTAAGTAAAAGACTTCAGTGGTTTTGTGCATACATTTCTAATTTTAATATTGTATGTTAATATATATAGCTGTATATTAATATAGCCAAAGTTTTTATATCTGAATATTTTTTTTTTAATTTAGTAACAATGATTGACTCAAAATCACACATAAGTCAATTCCAAAGATATTCAGTAACTAAAAAATAAGTTCAAACATAGGGCATGTGACTTGTTTGATGTTACAAAAATTCTGCCTTGTTTACATAGTAGGAGTCTGAGGTTCCTGTGCTAAAAAAAAAAGACATTGCCTAGGACGGAGCAGGGTGCACACTCAATGACAATCAGGCAATTACTCACAGATCTAAACACATGAGTCGATGGCTGGATGCCACAGTGATTATTAAGGACCAGAGAGTCTACTATTTCTCATGCATCTGAAGACTCCTGTGTTTTATTTATTCTGACTGAGATATGGATTATATTGCCTTTTCCATGTGTGTTACTTTGAAATGATGAGATTAGCATAATACACTGGATTTTACAAACTTTCATTTTCAAGTCTGTTTTGCAGGGTTGAAACTAAGAAGTAATGACAAAAGAGCCAATGCTCAGCTGCATCTCTGCAATCAGAAAGGATTCCCAGTACGTTGCCCACATCCAGGAGAGAGCATCCTCTTACAGAACTTAGGCAAACTGAAGAAAAACAAAAGTTGTAAATGGGGGAAAAAATAGGGAGGAACATCATGTCAGAGATATACTTACATTATTTCATTTCATGTTGAAGTGCTTGCTTACAAGAGAGCTTTTATGTCTAGTCTATATAACGGTATGCATTATGATCACTATACTGCTCCCAAATTTGCCTATGTATAAATAATTTTATATCATGATAAATATATGAAAATAAACACTCTTGGGAGATCATTATATATTAATCATTTCAGTTATTTCAGGGGAGGTAAAATGGAAGTTCGTTTTTGAATGTATTGCTGGAATTTCTAGTTCCCACGGTGACCCTTGTTGGGTGATGAGGCATCCTGAGCATACCAGCCCCTTGTGGGAAGAGCAATCATTTTTTTTGCTTTGTAATAATGAAGGCTTCTAACTTTATTAGAGGTCACAAATTTTTGTATTCAACAAGAATGAGCTTAATTTACAATTAAAGCTTAGTAAGTAATCCATGAACATTTTACATATTCGCCTAAAATATATTCTATTAGATTATGAAAAGATAATTTTTGTCCTTCAGGCATCAGCTCTTTAGAACCTGCCTTCTGGCCTTAGAGAAAGTGCTATAAATGGAAGAGGGAGTCTCCTCCCTTAATTTGATATATCAGGTCATCATCAAAATATTTATTTCCTGATCTTCCCACACAGAAAGTGACAAAAGGTTAATAAGAGCACTAGTGAAAAATAATTAAAAATGAAAATACATACAATAAAATGCAAAACAAATTAGAATAAATAAAGTTTAGTGTGACTATTAGGTTAAAATGTCTTGATGCTCACTCAAATCATAAAGTGGGGTTGTTGTTTTCTCTTTTGAAGGACAGAGGAAACCTGACATGTACAGGAAAACTATTTCTTATTGATACATCTATGAAATATCTTGAAAAAAATGATGAAAACAGTAAGTAATTTCTTCAAGCATTCCTCGAATCCCTTGCCTTTACCTATAGGCAATGTTATAGGCTGATAATATTTTGCTACCATTTTCATCATATTTCCTTTTTAAAATTATTTCTTAGGTATTTTTCTTTTTAACTTAGGACTAGTATTGTCTATAAAGTCAAAAAAAAACAAATACAAAAATGGCCAAAACAAAATAAAGTTTTACTTTTCTTTTGTATGACATAAGCCTAGAAATAAATCATAGAGCAGCCTCATGAAATGCTATGGGACCCAGAATCTAGCTTGCTTTTTCCACCATTTTCAGATTTGGCCTCTTGCTTTCTGGTTCTCGGTGTGGTTGCTTAAGTTCCAGCCTTCCAAATTATGCTGCATTTCAGCCAGAAGAAAAGGGAAAGATAGCTAGAAGAGGACATGACTCTCCCTGTGAGAAAAATTCCTGGAAATTAGAAACAATATTTTCAATGAATTCTATTGGTTAAAATGTATTCATCTATACCTACAGGAGAGGCTGAATAATTTAGCCTTTTAGCTGTGGTCCAGCTAAAAGTCAGGCGTTATAATTATCAAGGAGGAAATGAAGAACAGATAATGAAGGACAAATTATGCTCTCTAACATGCTAAGGTTGTTAGTGCAACAGAGAGGATATTAGGTAGTAAGAAGAATGTATTTATGTAGAGGTTCTTATTGTTAAGAAAAAGTTCAGGTAACTGTATATAGTGTGCTTCAATATGTGAGGGCTGAGTACACAAAATGTACAAGATATAGGTAGGCAACACTATTGATTTTACCTAAAATTATGAAATTCAATCAGTATCTATACAAGTTCAGATAAATTAAAAATGCAATAACCCTAATAAAAGTAGATTAAAACACATAAAATCCCCTAATTTTCACAAATTATAATGTATTGAAATAATTTTTGCACCAATACCAACCTTGGATGCTGAGAATCTTGAAAAAAATAATTAAAATTAGTTAAAATTCAGATTTAAGGTCTATTTCACCTGAGAACAAAATAATTCTATTTAAAAAAATATTTTTAAATGGAAAAAAGAAATGCTGTCCATAAAAGAATGTTTATTTTGTTTATTTTTGTGAAGTTTCTTGTACATCAAACAAGCTTTTCTGAGCATTCTGAATAATTGAGTGCAGAATAATAATAAAAAAAATTAAATTAAATTGCACTCCAAGTGCAGAGGCTTAAAAAAGATAAAACTGAGCAAAATAGATGTGAGATTTGTTTAAAACCAAAATGTTTTTTAAATGCTCCCTATGTGAAGTATGTTGCTTTGCTTCATCTAGTCCCTCATGCTTATTCTTACATCAAACATTTACGGAGCACCTTTGATTAGCCAGGTCCTTTTCTAGGAACTGGGGACTGCAGCTAAGGAGACATGGGATTTATAATCCAGCAAGAGGACAGAGCCTAAATAAGTAATTAACTGCAGGTGTAATTAATTACAAAAGAGACATGTAGGGTGCAAAGAGAGCATATGAAAATATACAGCAATGTAAAAAATTTAGGAAAGAGAAAAACTGATTAAGAACAGCATGAAGTTGATGAATATACATGTACTGTATTTACAATTATGAATTCATTGTAGACCTTAAGCCAAAGAAACTATACAAAAAATGAAAAAAATAAAATAATGACATTTGCAACAGTGAAAAACTTACAACTGGGTTTCCCCGGTTACATCAGTCAAGATTTCTTTATGTCTATACCTATAACAGGAACTTTTGGAAAGTGGAGAGACTGCAGTCAGCAGCACAATCTGAAACCTTCTCCTTGATTGATAATTCCACAACAAACTATTTGTTTAACCTTGAAGCATAGTGAAAATCATAGTTTTTCTCTTTGTAGATTCAGTATAAGTTTCTAACTAATTCTCCAGACAATACTTTACTTTGGTAGTCAATGCAATAAGGAAGAATTGCTGCTTTGATAGACAGTTTATCAGGCATCAATCAAACTTAAATATAAGTGGAATAAAATAGTGATGGTCTTTAAAAAGAGGGGTTTTAGAGAAGGAAGGCCTCTATAGTCTTTCATGGGCTGCTAAATTACCGGAGACAAAGGCTGAGATAACATTCTGCTTTGCATTTATAACTCATCAAAAATGTAACATTTTGTTGAACTTGATCCCAAGCTATTTAAAATAAATAAATGAGATTTAAAACTTGTTATAGAATGGATTTTGCTTCTTTTGTATTACATTAAATCTAATTTTTTTTTGTTTCTCTTCCATTTTTCAAAATTATTTGTCATTATTGCTAGACTCTATCACAGTAACACTCTATGTTATTAGTAAGAATATATCCTGGATTACTTGCCAGCTTTTACTTCAGAGACTGGAATTCTTTGGGCATGGAAATCAATTATAATTATTAATGCTATCCTATTTGACACAAATAAAGAGCTCATATAATGACACAGAAAATAGAAAGATTGAACTTTAGACATGAAACAAGAGTTTGAGAGAAAGTAGAAGAATCCTCACAGTTGCAAAAGGAACTAGATGATTTACTCAACATCAGAGAAGATGCTATCTATACAGGTAAAGTTAAACTATGAATGCTGTATGTGTGTAGGGAGGAAAGAAACGTGTTATAGTTATAGGAAGGTAGTCATGTAGGATCATAAATACCAATTGCAAACTCCAAAGAGCACCATTCACATAGACCATGATGTGTTAACCTTACTCCCTCCACAATCTTTCCTAATGTCCTCAAGCTATCAATTACTAATGCCAGAGGTAGCTCCCTGCTTTGAAATTTCCAGAGAGAGGCAAAAACGGAGTGCAATAAAACAAGTAAAGCAGATATTAAGTTTCAAAAGCATTAAACATCACTTTTCAACATAGATTCTAGCGATAAACCCAAGGCATACTTTAGGTTTGACGTGACCTGAACATGTCACTTTACCTCTCTGTGCCTCAGTTTTCCCATGCATTAAAAATAAAATAAAATAAAATGAGGATTCTAAAAAAAAAAAAAAAATTTAGTCTTATAACTAGGAGACAATTTCTCCTTGATAATTGAAACTTTCCATAATGGTCAATGGTTTTTCCTGGAGAATACTAAAGAATATTAATTTGAATCTTTACCTAAAGCCCAGTTGTAAGAAGTACAATTATAAAAAATTGAAGAAATGAGTTATGCTCATCTATATTTTACCAGTCACAGATCTGTGCACTGGAATCTCATTATTTGGCTCTTGGGTAAATGTGGCCTTTATCATATCACAAGTCAATATTTAAGGACATGACAAACATCTAAGATGAATTTATTGTTCCCAAAGGTGAGAAATTTTTGGAGTTTTATGAAGAGAAAACTCCCATTTTTAGATTCATAAAATGTCCTGCTGCACATGAAAAATTGTGTTGTATTTATTTTATGAACAATAGCAAACTTCAAACTCATCATATTCCTCTCATTGAATTGGCTTCTAGGAAGCTCAGTGCCACATTTGTCATCCACCTCTAGCAAATATAGAGGCCAGAAGAAATACATTTCTATATTATAGTCTAACATAGCTTTACTGATATCTTAACTTTATTTTTCTTTGCTCCAATTTTCTCAACAATTTTTTTAAACATTTTTGCATTTTCATAAACTACTTAAGTACCATTATTGATCAGGGTGAAATGTAGATAAATTCATGATTAAAAAAGTGTAGGACTTCTATATAAATAGCCTAAATACAATAAAGCTCAAATTCAAAGGTCAAGGTCTATTGGAAGGAAAGGTAATTATTTGTCTCTTTTAATATGTTAATTTTTTTCCCATTTATAAATGACATAATAATAAATTATACATACATGCACAGGTCCTCAACATCTTATCACATTTCTAAAATATAAAACACTCTGAAAACATTTTCTTTTCAGTTTTGCAACTAGTTTAGTACAAAACATGACCTGAATTGCTATAAAACTAAAGTTGTTAATTCATCCCAGGGAGTGTGAATATTCTTAAGTTTCTCTGAGCAATAGATTGTGTTTGATTACAGGATACTGTTTTAGGCCCTGGGCTATGGTATATCCACACTATTTTCTTTATAAAATTGAAAAAAAATATGACTTCTAATACACATATGATTTTGGATACGAAATGTTATTTTTAAGGTTTCTGAAGACATTCTTGTCACATGTCTAAAGCGACTTGAGGGAATATTACCTTCTCTCTTATTTTTAAGTCATGCTAATTTTTTGATAAGCAAAAGAGAGAACTCAAATCTTTTACCAGGGTAAAATCTTTTTCAAGGTAAGCTGTTCTTATTTAGTTCTATATCTTTAAAGACCACTTACCATTTAGTACCCATAAAGCATTATACTTAACTTCTCACTATGAGAAGATGTGCCCCAATTCTTCTCTTTTGGTTATAAGATATCTGGCCCAATGCAGCTCAATCAGTCCAGTCAAATATAGACCAGAAAGAAAAAGTAATATGATCACAAGCCATAGAGCAGAGGTCCTTTTGTGATGAATTAGAAACATTTCATCAGTGTTAAAACAAAGAGAAATTACATTAATTTTTAAGAAAATTTACAAGGACATAATTCAAGTTGTTAAATTAGGAAAAGGTAACTTTTAAGAAGTGGAGTACCAAGTTCAAACTTCTACCATATGGGTGGAGTGGAAGTGCATTAATTTTTGTAGTGGAGATATAACTTTTATTTTAAAAAAACTTTAAAAGTTTTATTTATTTTTTAATTTTTATTTTTCATTAGAGTTGACATTTACTATTATTTTATATTAGTTTCAGGTATTCAGCATAGTGGTTAGACATTTATTTAATTTACAAAATGATCCCCTCAATTAGTCTACTATCTACCTATACATAGTTACTACAATATTATTGACTATATTCCCTATGCTGTACTTCACATCCTCATGACTATTCTGTAACTATCAATTTGTACTTCTTAATCCCTTCATCTTTTTCATCTAGCCTCTTAACCCCACTTCTATCTAGCAATCACCTGTGTGATCTTTCTGTGAGTCTATTTCTGTTTTGTTATTTATTTTGTTTTTAAAATTACACATATAAGTGAAATCATATGATATTTGTCTTTCTCAGTCAGACTTATCTCATTTAGCATAATACCCTTTAGGTCTATCAATATGGTTGCAAATGGTAAGATTTCATTTTTTTTTATGGCTAAATAATATTCCATTGTATATATGTACTGTAACTTCTTTATTCAGTCATCTGTTGATGGGCATTTAGGTTGCTTCCATATCTTGACTATTGTTCATAACGCTGCAGTGAACATAGTGGTGCATATATCTTTCTGAAGTAGTTTTTTTTTTTTTTTTTTTTCAGATAAATACCCAGAAGTGAAATTGCTGGGTTATAAGGTAGTTCTATTTGTGAATTTCTGAGGAAACTCCAAACTGTTTTCTATAGTGGCTACACCAATTTGCAATCACACTGACAGTACACAAGGGTTCCCTTTTCTCCACATCCTCACCAAAACTTGTTTATTTATTGATGGTAGCCATTCTGACAGGTGTGAAGTGATATCTCATTGTGGTTTTAATTTTCATTTCTCTGATAATTAGTAACATTGAGCATCTTTTCATATGTCTCTTGACTATCTGTATGTCCTCTTTGGAGAAATACCTACTCAGGTCCTTTGCCCATTTTTAAATTGGATTTTTTTGTGTGTGTATGTTGAATTGTATAAGTTCTTTATAAATTGTGGATATTGACCCTTTATCATTGACAAAATTTTAAAATGTTAAACAATTATATGCACTTGGCACTGTGTACAGCAATTTACATTTATTATCTTATTTAATCCTTGTATCATGCTTAAGATAGATACCATTATTATTTGCATTTTACTGATAAGTAAACAAGCTCAGGAAGGTTATTCAGCTAATGAGTAGGACCGGCTTCCTTTAAGTTTAAGCAGTGTGCCTTCCCCAGGTTCGTTATGCTATTTTGGATTTACTTAGCTTTGCTGTCTTTCAATGAAGGGCAGGGAAGGATAGACTAGATAGGGAAAAAGTGGTGTAATTGTGGTCACACAACTAGCTATTGTTTACCTTTGACAAAGGTGTATTACGAGCAATGTATGTTCTTGACTCCTGAATAAAATATTTTGCTATTGTCTTGTCTATCTAAGAAGATCATGGAATATGGTTTGAAGAGGAGGGAAATATATTTTGAAAGAAGAAGAAAAACTAGGTGTTTGATACTGCCAGATGCTGAATCTAGTATACAGTAAGTGGAACTTGGGGTGTGCTGGGGAAGTGTAGCTCATGTGATTTTATATACGTGTCACCAGGGAGTGCACACTATCACAGATGCTCCATGTTGTCTCACTCATTCCTTATTCCCAAATCTCTACTCCCATAACTTCCTTTTCTGTGAGGCTGGAAAGTTAAGTACTTGATTTTCCAGTCTCCCTTGCAGCTAGAGGTACACGTGGGACCCGGTTCTGTCTAACGAGAGATTAAGTAGAAGCCTGTTGGGAAAGGCTTATCTTTCTAATTAAAAGGACAAACTTCTTCAGAAGTTGCAAAACAGTTGCAAAACAGAAAAGCTGCGAAACAAAGAAAGACTTCTATTTCATTTGAGTTAGTTTTGATTCCTAAATGTGTAGTAGGCATGTTGTGAACAAAAAAACCAAAGAAATGCTGGCTAGCTGCCAACTTCCTCCATACATTTGTTTGTTTGTTTGTTTTTTAAAACTTTTGGTCAGTTATTCAGTCTTGCAGCCCAAGTTATTTATTCCTAATTAATATATATGTCATTTTATTCTTCTTTTCTACAAACAGTATTATTCCTTGGGTGAAATTTCAAAATTATGTGATATTAAAGGTTATGTGATTTCATGTTGGCAATTTCCATCCCCCACATGTAGCCCTATGGTTCTGTTTCAGACCCAATAAGTGGTTCCCATTTCCTCAGACATGCCAGAGACAGCCAGTCTTCTGTGCCTGTGCTTAATGCTGTGGCTTCTCCTGGAAAGCTTCATTGTCCTTTTGAACTATTGTCTTCACTGTGAAGTCTTTTCTGGTTCTCTCAGGACACTCAATGCTCTGTTCATATATCCCCTTAACTTGTTTATCATTATACTAATTCTTTGTTTTGCAATCATATCTTTATGTGTGTATTTCCACCATTAAACTATGAGCTATTAGAGGACAGGAATCATGTCACATGTGTCAGACACACAATAGATGCTCAGTAAATATTTCATTGTTGAATTTATAAGTTGATTTTTTCCTCCTTTGAACTTCCTTTGATACTTTATTCTTACCTCTCTTTGGCAAATGTCATTTACTTTTCTTATTCTATATACTCAGTAGTGGGGTACTTGAAGGCAAAAATTCTGTGTTATCATCTTTGTATCTTGCACATATTTTTAAGCTAAATTCATATTTTATTAATCAAATTGGACCGTTAATAGTTAATACATGAAGCATATCTCAATCATCATGTTAATTGCTACTTCGCCTCTGGCGGGGGCAGGGAGGATGGAGAAAGAGATAAGGGATGAACTGTAACTACCCAGTTCGCTGAAGGAATTTTAAAAATTCTTTTCTATTTAAGTTAAAAGTGAAAAATTAATTTGCTATAAAAGGGAGACCCAGATCCCGCATTCCCTGATTCAGAAGTATTTGAAGGATGTAAAAGAAGAATCTGTTTTCAAGAACTTTCCAGTTTCCTCTCTCTAGTAGTCAATCCAATTCAAGTGCAATTCAATAAGTTAATTGTAATACGTGATTGACAGAAGCAGAGGACAATGCCTGATGTGAGAACTTCTTTATAAAAAAATTATGATAATCGCTAAGAATTCTCTTATTTCATTAAGAACTCCATGTCTTGGCTGATGCACAGCGAGACTTTCTCAGATTCTACCTTAGAAATGATTGATATCAAGTCTGTATTTGTCCGTTATGTCACCAAACTAGAAATGGATGGAATGTTGCTCAGGATCAGTTTGAACCTTGACTCTTGTGAGCCTAAAGGTCTAAGATGAAATGAGAATCACATGGAAATCTAGTTGAAGCTGTCACTTATCCTGCCAGATGTATTTAGGAATTGAAGCATATGAAGGTAATAAGCAATTATGAAATTTACTAGAAAACATCAAATTAAAAAAAAGCAGTTTCTGTGATAAATAAGTAAAAAAGGGGAGGAAGTAAAGGAGAATTTTATTAGACAACAAAAATGAATTCAAAATAATGAAGATTTAAGAAAACTTATAAATATAATTTTTCAAAAAGAATTAGTTATCTTTCAGGAAGCCAAGAGGCTTTAGTTTTAAGTATATTGTTTCTGAAGTAAGAAATTAAAATGAAGCTATGCATTAAAAATACACTTATATCTATTTTCCCAAATGTCAGTAATAATTATTTAAAATAGTTTAGATCTTTAATAACCATTAGTTTTTAAATTGAACTTTTGTTATTTGAATATTTAGTAGTGTTATAGCAATATTCTTAAAGTGATTTTCCTAGATATAAATTTTCAATAAGATGTTAAATAGTGGAATATCTTTTAATTTTAACATTTTATATAAAGAATTTAAGAAAACATTTTATTAAGTGTAAAACAATTGAGTAATATAAAAGAATTTTCGACATTTCAAAATTTTTTTTCATTAAAGGGAAAAATCATGGTGAATGGTACTTAAATGCAAAAATGAATCACTCTATCAAAAAACTTTCCCAAAAAAGTGGAAATAACTTATCCTTCATTATGCAACAAGATAGTTAGCTGTTCATCTAACCTAAACATTTACAGTATGTGATTTATTCACTGTTGAAAATCAAATCTATTGCAGTTCAGATATTTCTCTGCATTAGGACAGTGAATAAATTAAGTGTGCTTCAGCCATTTAGTCTTCCTAAGCAGAGATTCTGCAAGCTCGGTAGAAGATGTCAAAGCCTGCTGATATCTAAACAGAGTCAACTCCAAGTTTGTGTATCCCGGTCCACTCTACCTTTCCATCAGGCAGTACATGTGGAAATAGAAAAGCAGCTCTCTAATTAATCAAAGTCAGATGTGCCTGAACGCCTGGAGTTGCTGCTGATCCTTGTCCCAGCTTCTCCCATGTTCTCGCTCTATGTTTTTACCTTGAAAACTTCTGCTCTGAGCTGGGAATGCCTGAAGGGCTTGCACGGTAAGTCAATGTGAAATTATCTCAGCGCTTAAATGATTTAAGGCAGCAATTTTTCACACTCTCAAACTCTGACAAACGCCCAGATTGCCTCTCATGTCTGACTTCAAAATATTCAAAGAAAAGCTATTTTTATTAAAAACACTCTAGAGAAAATTGTATGTCACTTGTTCTCTGATATAACTTCATTTCTCCTGACAGTGACAATTTTCACCTCAGTACAATTTCTTTATTTTTTCCAAAGCTAATTCTGCTTAATATTAGTATTTATACAAACTCATATCAACTTGTCTCTGTGAAATATTCAAGGGTGTCAGGTAAATGTTGCTCACTGTCATTCATCTTCTTTGGGTGTTCAAAATGATCAATCGATTTAAAACTACACTAAGTTACTTAGGATATTATTGTTTTATTTGTAAGGGAGAACTTAACAACTGTTAAAACCCTTCATTTGACAAGCCTGTAACTGCAAACTGTAAGAATTTCCAAACTTGATGGCACGTGTCTGTTGCCAAAGATTGTAAAAGTTTACATTAATAAATCTATTTGTTCTATGCCTTTAAATAAAGCAGGTAATACAGTGCATGTTTTGTCTTATGCTGCTTACATGTTAATAAGATTACGGTGGATGTCATATTGCACTGAAACATCACATTTGCTTTATTATGAATGCTGGCAGTGCAGAAACATCACATTATAATCACTTCAAAAAAGAAATATATTCTGCATATTTTCATATGTGTTTATAATTCCACTAAACCTCAGCAGAATCAAACTCAGTAGGGACAAGAATGACAGAAGGTTTAATGTTCCAGAGTCTGCTGAAATCTTGGTGCATTGATATATTGCAGCATGGTTAATATGTATAAGACTACTTGTGGCCTGTGACCTCAAAGCATATCTTCTGGCCTTATCACATTTCCATGAGAAAAAGTAACCATCAGCATGTGAATTTTCCACAAATAATTTGGAGGTTTTATTAAAGGGTTAATTTTATTTTTAACTGTGAAAGCCTGAAGTGTTTGTAAAGGTAATGTGAGCATTAACCATTACCCATGCACTGTAGCAACAGAGCAAACTACTTTTTAAATATATATATCAATTTTCTACAAGTATGCATTTTATATTCCACTAAATGTTTCATTTCTAAATACAACTGGATCATTTTTATTTCATTTATATCTGTTACAAAGAAATCAAGGAAAGAATTACCTTGCAGACTTTCTCTACACACAATGCTGAGGCTGGGTCAAAGGAGGTACATCAAATACAGCAGAGAAGTACGTTTCATAAATTTCAATGTCACAACAATGCTATACAGAGCTCCTACACCAACACGCCTGCATGAGAAGTTGTCATCTTTTCCTGTCTTTGACTTGCAACATGTTTTCTGTTTGGAAGTCACAGCTACTTTGATTTTACCGAGCTTCCTTGAGTTTTATTTACCAGTTATTAGCTCACTGAAAGGAAAAATGATTTATATTTTAAAACATACTTAAATATAACAATCTGTATATTTCTCGATATTGAAATTTTTTTGAGATAATTTTTGGATATATGATGAAACAAACAATTGTTGAAAAACCAAAATGTACTGATAAAACAACTTTGCGTGGGTATGCACACACATGCACGCACAAATGCACACACACATATACAAGATTGCCTCTCAGAAGGGTTTAAGTAGCTTGTTATGAGTTAAAATTTACTCAGCATTTTAAAAAATAGAAGTTATTAATAAAGTTTGCATACTAACTATAACACTTCTTTTTCAATTTTACAAGAAGCCATGCTGTAATATTGTTTAAGATTTTTATATCTAATAAAAGCAAAAACATTGATAAATGCAAGATATGTTATATCCATAAATTAGTAAGTTCATTTCTGTTTTGCAATATAAGCATACAATTTGGAAGAAATTATAGAATTTACTTTATGACTAAAATACAACTTTATCTCACTGTGTATTATAACTGTTATGGGAAAAATAACAATCGTTTATCTCAAATATAATTATCTTAGATATAGACCAGTGAGACTGTTATTGATCCAAAAAAAGTATTTCACATTAAGCTTTATACTTCAATAAAATTTCAAAACAATGCCATTCTATGATGTTATTATTTAGAAAATTGTTATTTACAAAAACACATAATTTGCTAATTTAAGATCCTCAAAAAATATTTCCCATTGCTCATCAAAATAATTATTTTACTATCTATAAAGGGATATATAAACAATAATACATTATACAAATATATGAAGTAAATAAATTATATTTGTATTTATTATCTCTATATATCAAGCATTGGATTGGTTGCTTCACCAAAACCACTCAGTAAAGTATATTTAATATTTTTGTTTCAATTTTAAAAAAATAAAATAATGTTTTTTATTTGTAATGTTTAAGTGTACTATATTTGAATAATTGTTTATCAAATATTTAAAATATGCAATATATTAGTAAAAACTGGAAATTAAATGGAACACAGAGAGCCTTTATATTTAGGTTAAAGAATAATTCAGCAGCACCACTTTAAGCAATCCTGGAGACTACGTTTGTCCCTGAGTCTAGTCTAAACATTTTTGTAGTACACTGGACTTTTTCAATGCTATCTATGCCAAAAAATCAAGGAAAGTGATAAAAGCTGGAAGAGAATGTGCATTAGTGAGTATTTATATTGGCAAGAACTGAAAATTTTATAAAAGTAAAACAAACATAGAAGTTGCTTATTTCTGAAAAGAAATAGACCTCACTGAATTTCTTTTAGCAAAATATTATTGTTCAAAACGATATAAATCCCTATTAATATCTCTAACAAATTAATTTGAGATGCTGGCAATGCCAAGGAGCTGCATTAAGTTTTCTCTTGTTTACTTTTCTTTAATCACCATAAAAGTCTAGAGTGAAACAATTATTCTAAAAACAATCAGGACAGTATATCTCTATAAAGGAGAAAATCGATTTGACAACAAAACTAGATTTATCTCTATTGATCAAGAGGCATTCAGTGTAATTTTAGTGAATTATGCTTGGCTTTCATTTCCTAGCAGAAATTTTTCAGTGATGCTCGAAGGGAAGATTGCAAACTACTGCATAATCTTTTGAATGCTATTTATGTGCTATCTTAACCACTGTTTTTGTTTTTTGTTTTGTTTTTTTTAATACGAAAGACTGAACCAAATATTTGTTTTTTTATCACATGAAACAGTATTACCATTGTATGTGATTTAGTTATTAGTACTTATCTAGGAACCTGATATCATTTTATTCAATTCATTAGTAAAGAAATCAGGTTTCTGTGAAAGGATTCAGTGTTAAAGAAACAAATCCAAGTTCATCTTATAAGAACAGAACTAGAAAGATTAAAAAGTAACACAATTTTTTCTTTTGATGTCGGAGTAATTTTTAAAGACATTATTAACATTTTCATACCTGAAATTTCTTCTCAAGCTAGAAGGAAACAAAAAAATTGAAGACATATTCAGAAAAATTTAGTTATGCTGTGCTGTATGCCCTATAAATTGCACATATACCATTTTGACAGAAATATAAAAAGACGAATGTTCTAAAAATATCTTAGAGATGGTATTTGTTGTTCACTTAAACACATGAATGAATGAGTCGTACGGTCTAATATCTCTTTCAACAGTAATAAAAATAATCTAAATAATAACCTAAGTGTACAAATGTACATTGTTAATGTGTGTGCAGTATATTTCTTGATGTAAAATATTGTACATTTCTCTCTTCTGCTGGAAGCATTAAAATTTTATAAATAAAGCAGTCTTTACTTAGAAAAAGGATGATTAATAAATTTATATCATGTAAAAAAGTTTTATAGTGAAACATAGTTGAAAGATATTTTTGTAAATCTTAAATTACATTTTAATAAACAAATAAAATATTATTAATCAATTAATAGTTAATAATTGCATTCCTATTTTATAAATCATAATTTTCACTTTGTTATAAATAATGTAAATAATATGCTTGCTAAATGGATAACACATGATTAAATTACTAATATGAAAGACTATTTTTAGAATTTAGATTCACAAATTCAGGTCAATTAAATTAGTGTTGCCATGTATTCTTAATAAAGTCCATGTTCCATAGCTGTTCAAAAATGTAAAGTAGCTTTTACCTATTTTGTTACATTAATGATAACTCATTTGCTGTCTTCCATCACATTTAAAAACATTGGTGATGTTTTTTGCATTTGTGCAAAATAGTGTTGATATTGGAAACCATTATAGTAAATTTTAATTAAATTTATAAAGAAATTTATTGACAAAAATAAGATTCTAACATCAACGTCAGTTTATGAAATATAAGAAAGAAAATAATTCTAATATCATAGTAATTTTCTAAAGTAATATGCAGTAATCACCCCTTTAAACCATCAAATCATTAATTAAAGCAAAATGAAAGGAATTAAATGAGTTTAGAATATTAAATGATATAAAGAAATATTTTTATTGAAAATTAATATTTTAGAGTCACCTAGACTAGGAAAAATACTTTAAAATTGATCTAGGTGCATGTAAGTAGACTATTTGTATACATTGTTTCATTGAAAAAAATTGAAAATACCTAGGGCTTTTATAAAAGAGGTAGTTTTAAACTGCATTTTAATAAATCAATAAAATGTTATTGTTCAATAGGTAATAATTGCCTTTATATAAACTCAAAAACATTGTTTAGAGTGATTAATATACAATGATCCATTATGCATCTAGGAGTGTTGATGCATAATTTTTAGTTCTAATGTTATTATGTAATGGAAAGAACATGTTCATTTGCTCTAATAACTACTAAGATGCACTTAATAAAATGAAATGTAATAATACTTGTAATTTAATCTATTCATGAAAGTAATTTTAAAAGTCTACCACTCTCCTTAATGTGGATAACATTCATAATTTATAAAGTGTTGTGATGCAGAATTGACAATGCCATTGTTTTTTACACTTCGAGATGATTCTGCAGGCTTCATATCATCTGCATACCAACCTCAGGATTATCAAGGGCAAACAAAAGATAATTAACACCAGAAACAGGCAAATGTAGGAGCTACAGATTGAGGATTCTTATTCAATGTAAGACTTCTGAAAAACCAGAAAATGAAATAACTATAGAAAAGCTTGTCTCTGAAAAAAAAATTTAATATTGTATTCTTTATGTAAGCCTTCCCCTGCCTCCACCCCAGTTTGTAGAGATAACTTATCTGACAACATGATTTCAAGGTGGTGTAGTCATCATCTATAGCAGAGTTAGCAAAACTCATTTTTTAAAGAATAAATTTCAAATTATGTATTTTTATAATTGTAGTTTCTTTAATACCAGATATGATCATGAATTTATTTATAATGTTTATATAAGAAAGAGAAAATAAACTACTGCCATAATAACATCTATAATGTTTTTACATTTACTAACTGGAGTACAATAAAAAGTAATTTTATACAGTTAAACAACTTATTTTAATATTTGCTGTAGTTTATATAACACTATGTACCAATATTATAACTTGTTTAAGTGATGGTTCCATTTACTCAAATTATTATATTTTTACTTAACAATATAATACAAGGTAATCATTAAATGTTTAAAAGCAGAACTTCTAAGTTCTGAAATCACAATTATAAAATTAAGTTTAAAATAAATAAAATGACATAGTTCATAACAAATTTTTACATTAAGTACTTTTTTAAATGTTAGGCTTCTCTGATAAAGTATAATGTTATTAGTAATTTTAACTGAAGTGAGTAAGTTAGAGACATGCCTCAGAGTTTACAATCATAAAAAATATCATATTGGAACATGGCTTTTTAGCACATGAATTTTTACATAGCATGGATATAATCACAGTTTAAGTCTTCTGTAAATAATTATGCATTGTGGAGCTCTGATGTAATACAGTTGCTAGTTCATTTCCCAAGTATCACCATTAAGTAAATACTCCATAAAACCTCTCCTTTGGTAACACAATTGGGACTATTTTATTTCTTTTTAAGTTTTTCTCTTGTTTTATATTAATACCAACTATCAGTACATGTTTCAAAAAGGGTCTAAAGAGATGATATGTCATATTTAGTTTATTTTAATTCTATGTCGAACCTGGGTTAATTGTGATATATGATTAAATTTTAAAATATCCAGTTATTGTCTATAAAAGAATACACAATTAAAATAAATCCCTCTTATACAACATGACTGTTAAAAGAAACATTTTAGTCATATCTCCATCTTCTTTCCACCAGCTTCTTTCCTCCCTATACATTTTTTGTTTTAATTTTGTTATGCCCCAGGGCCCCATCTAGGTTCTTCTACTTACTCAACACATCTTCTCATGTGCACTATTCAATGACTACAATAAAGACAATTTTTACTTACCATCTAATACCCTGGAACTCTCACCTAAAATTTAGGACTAATAGATATTTTCATCTGAATGTGCTCCCAAATGAACATGTGTAAAACATCATTTCTGTCCACTTTTACCACGGTCTAACCAGGGACATAAGCCAAGAATCTAGGAGTCATCCTAGATTTCTTTCTGTTCCTTATTTAATCAATCAAGAAGTCCTACTATTCTATTTTAAATATCCTTGGGATGTCTTCTCTTCATTCTCATTGCAGCTTATTTAGTAGGCACTTTCATTATATCTCGCTTCTAATTCTTCTTTGACCTCCAATTTCAAATCCTCCCCATCAATTTTCTAAATCAGGGGTCAGCACACTTTTCTATAAAGGGCTGATACTAAAAATTCAGGCCGCACATTCATATAGTCTCTGTTGCAACTACTCAACTCTGTAGTTGTAGCAGGAAAGCAGCCAACACCACCAGTAAAAAGATGGATGTGGCTGTTTTCCAATAAAACTTTATTTACCAAAAAAAAAAGGCTGCCGGTGGATTTGGCGGGTGGGTTGTAGTTTCCTGACTCCTGCTTCAAATTGTTCTTAGAGTAAACTTTCTAAATGACAAATCAGATCCCATTGCTAGCTTATTTATTCATTGCCTTTCATCACGTGCAGAAAAATACCCCAACCTCTTTAGCATGATCTAAAAGAATCCTTACGACTTGTTTTTATTTTTTACTGCCACCACAACCGGGTACTCACACACTCTATGTTTGTCTATTCCCATAAATTTGTAGTTGCCCAAATTACCATTTGCCTTTTTCACTTTGTGTCTTTGCATAAGCTATGCTCATTATATGGCATAAAGAAATGCCTCTAATCTCTTGCTGTTGCTTTTTTACTCGTTAGAACAAGGACCATGTTTTTGTTCTCCTTTGCATCCTCAGTGTCTGGTTCAGTGCCTACAAATAGTTTGTTAAATGACTAACCGATTAAATAAACACAATATGATTTTATAAAGTTTATGAATTTTTAAAAGCTATTTTTATTTCAGCCATACAAATTAATCAATGTTTCCTTCTCAACTAAGTAGTCAGGAACATATTTCATGTGTTGTTTGAACATGATCACTACACTAAACACAAAGATGCTTTTTTCCATTAATGTAGGATGACCTACACTTAATATTGAATATTATATTTGTATGATTAAGATTGCAAAAATAGACGATAAAAAAATTGAGGAAAGGGAACAAGAGAGCCATTTCACAAGCTGTCACACTATGAATTTTCTTGTCATTTCTGTCCCTCTAGATAAATATTATGTATGCGTACATATAAATATAAATATATCTGTGTATTCTGTATACACTTACCGTGAATACTTTATAGGTTTTACAAAAACTAATAAGAAATATAAGTTTAATGATAAAACAGTGCATTACTTGACTTTTCCTTGAAGACAAAGATGTTATTTCAAAATACTTAGTCGTGGGTTGATCATTATAAAGTGAAGTTATGGAACTGTAGATGTGAGAAAGTGACTGTTAATACAGAATTTTGGGCAATGAATACTTAATAGCTGAAAGCAGACTATCCTAGGCATGTTACAAATCCACCAACCCCTGTGTTAACTACATTTGTTCTAAAATATTCTTAATAAAAAGCAAGCATAGCGTTACCTTTGCATATAATTATAATGTTAGTTAATAATTAGTGATTAAGATCTATGATATAAAATTCTTCTTAAAGAACATATGCTAAATTATTGTCAGAAAATTCCTTCACACTTGGGCAAAATGAAAAATTGTTCATTAAATGTACAAAATATACTATTGTTAATTGGTATTCTACTTCAAATAATTTAAATAATTTCTTATTAGTAATGTATATATATTTACTTAGAACATTGTTATATGTAGATCTATTAATAATTTTAAAGACTTGTAAATTAAGCTATGTAGCCCAGGCAGATTGAGTCTTGTTGGCGACTAGAACAGTTTAAGATAAATAATCACTGATTCCATTGCTTGATCATATGTCCATCTATATCAAATAAATTGAACTATCCTTTTAATCTTGCATTGATAAGCATTAGTCAAAGTAAAGCCATGTAACAAGGCACATAGCTGTTTAACTATTTCTACTAAAATTATTCATAATTGTACTGATTTGACTGAATGAAAATATTTAGTCAGGAATATTTTAATTAAATACGTTTCTTACTATCTTTTAAAAATGCATCGTGGCAGTTAAAGATGGCCATGTACTCTTTGACATATCTCCTGTCGAGAGGTGGAGTCTATTTTCTCTCTCCTAAAATCTGAACTGGTCTTTGACTAGTTCGGTCAAGAAAGTATGCTGAAAGATATGCCACACCATTTCTGGCACAAGCCTTTAAGGAGACTGGCAGTTGCATCTTGGTTTCTTGGAGCCCCAAGCTGACATGTAAGATGTTCATCTTCACATAAGTAATTTATGCTGCAGAAAACAAGTAGAAAGGCAGTGGAACTACATGGAAATGGAGAATGGTCCTGCTAAATTCAGCCCTCCAGACATTCTTATAAAGGTACTAGGGAGGTAAATGAAGCTATGTGGGGCCTTCCAGACACCAGCAGCCACTAGCAGAATACTAGGTGACCTTGGTTGTTACCAGTGGAGTACAAGAATTGTTCAGCTGAAACCTATCAAAGTTTGTGACCCACACATCCATGAGATATAATAAAATAGTATTTTGGACTAACATGTTATATAGTAATAGATAATATAAACAGGTATTGAAGCATACTAAATATATAAATCATAATTTATAAGTAATGACTATAATTATAGGATTTACTACTATGAAATGACTTTTATCCAGGCAAGTCATACAATAGCTTTATCTTAACCCCAAATAACCTTATGCTCTAATTTAAGAAATCAAAGACCTTGGGTGAATAATTATTTGCATATTTTTTTTTACTCAAAATGAGGATCTTTACCAAAAATTCAGTTTAGTATATTTTATTTATCTAAAGCTTATTAAGCTTTTGGTGGAGATTCTTTTATTCAACTGATTCATATATCTCCCTGAGTTAGTCATGGCAGGTATCATTATTCCCATTACAGATATGGGAAAATGAGAATTTGTAGAGAAGATGGCTTGCTTCAGATTGCCTAGCAAAGTAAGCAAACCGGTATTAGAATCCAAATTTCAGAGTACACATTCATTTCTCTTTTAACTGTATCTACGTTGTGTCTGGTATCAGTCTACACATAAAACTTCTTTGCCAAGACCTTATATAAAGTCTAATACATTTCTCAAGAGATGCATCAAAAAGTTTTCTTAATGAATCAACTCACCAGATTCCTTCTAATAGTAATAGGAATTTTCTATATAGCCAGAAGATACATTTTTAAATATTATTTCAACACATATATCATTAACATATAGACTGTTCTAAGACTGTAATTATTAGGGATTTTAAAATAGTAGCTTAGTGTTTATAAACAAGATATTTACATTTTATTTCAATGTTTACTGTATGTGAATTTTGTAATGTCAGAAGTTGGGCCTAATGTTCTTCATTTTTAAAAAAATCATTATATTCACTGTACTATATTTGTGACGTGAATTAGTCAACTGCTGAAACAAGTGGTTTAGTGTTACAAACCTAAACTATAAACTTGTATGACCATCCAATTTTCTTCTTGGGTTCTTTTCATTTTTTCCCTTAAATTTTTTTCTTAATATTCCTAATTATTCCCACTGTACCAGTATTTTTAGAAAATTATATTCCTGTTCATTGTTCACATTCCTTAAATATCAGTAAATTATCATTGCTACCTCTAAGCACTGCTTCACCGTGTTCTATCAAATGAGATCCTGTAAGCCTTCTTCATTAATTACCGTCACCTTTTCTCCTAATCGTTTCAAATTTTCAAAACTTTCTTTAATTTGCCTTCTCCAATTTGGATAGCTAAAATTAAACAAGCTATTCAGAGAGTTTTTTTTATTGTATTCTTTTTTCATGTCCTTACAATATTAATCAAAAGATATTTACCTCTTTTAAGGTTTTCATTTTCAATCATGTCATAGTTAAGATGCATTCAAAATCATTTAAATCTCATAGCTGAAGTACAAGCCTACAATTCCATATTAACTTTCTGAAAAATATAAATCTTATAGTGTATTAAAACATCAGTAAAGTAAATGTTTTCACAACAAAGAATGGAAAAAAATTCTAGGAAAGCTGAGAAATACCTGAAGTTTTCTGAAATGAACATTTATGAGTCAATGGACAAAGGGTTACAAGTCAGGCTATAGGCCTATTTCTATCCTAGAGAAATAATTTTTTTAAAAAAATATTTCTGGAAAGGCTGATTGCCTTAGGGACAATTGCTTATGTATGTTACCAGAGAATATACACATTATTTTAAAATTTATTTTTATGGTGACCTTGGTTAACAAAATCGAATACATTTCAGCTGTACACTTTAATGGTAAGGCATATATATGTTTACATATGTGTGTTCACATCCCATAGTTAGATTTCTTTCTGTCACCACATATTTGACCCCCTTTACTCCGTCTACCTCCCCCTTTTCCCCTACCTTCTGGTAACCACTATTCTATTGTCCATGACCATGAGTATCTGTTTGTTTATCCTGTTCATTTTTTTGCTTTTAGGTTTACATCCCACATGTAAGTGATATCGTGTGATTTTCAGCTCCTTTTCTTGTGTATATGAGTACGTGTTTGTATAATATACATGATTTTTCCTCTTCTTAAGATAATAAAAAACACAGTAGTGGACTTGACTCTGAATATTACAAACAGAAACAACTATAAATGTAATTTTTTAACTAGTAATGTAAGCAAAAAAAAATACTTCTAGTCACCTTCCCATAAAATTTTGTACCTATATATTTTGTCACTTTCCCACTGTAAAGCTATTTCTGATTTTAAGAATTCAAAGATTGAAAGGCTATGAAGTATTTGGAAGATGTTGAGAAGGTAGACAAAATCTAACTAATGGCAGGTGGAATTGATGAGCATTCCATTTTCTAGAGAAATATTATTTCAAAATATTCTGCCTACATCAGAGTATTTTTTTGCTTAAACATTTTTTAAGATAATTTTGCATTTTTGTGGCATTTTGAAATGCCTTCTTTTTGAGGGAATGTTATTCATTTTGATAAGTAGTCACTATTATCAAAAACAGAACTACTATAGAATAGACAAAGAAATTAGAAAAGAATTCTCTATGAAACTATGAGTATACACTACAAAACCCAAAAGCAACATTTATTAGACAATGAGCCAGTTCTTTAGGATAGAAAGCAAATTCTCCTCTCTTTAATTCACTGAATCTCATATATGACTGTGAGGAAATGAAGTGGCTACTAGTAAACTGGAAGTCCTATTTGTTCAGTCCTGGTTTTCATCTAACTTATCAAAAGTAGTATTGACCAGCATAAAGATAGATTCTGGTTATGAAATAAAAAGAATGAACAAATATGAAGAATACTTCATGTGGAATAAATTTCATGAATATATGATTTTGTAAGAATAAGAGCTAATACTTATTAAGTATCATTAACTGATTAAGCACTGTGTTAAGTACTTTCTTTGTATTAACTCATTTAATTATCATAACAACCCTAATTATTATATTCTCATTTTATAGATGAAGAAACTGAGACACTGAGAGGTTAAGTAACATTCTACGGCCTAACTGCTAATAATGGGTAGAGCTGGCAAATGAACTTAGGTGGTCTGGTTTCAGTCTGATCTAATTAATTCAGTGATATTCAAACTTGAGATTGCATCAGAATCCCGTGGAGTGCTTGTTAGAACACAGATTTCTGGGCTCCAACTCCCAGAGTTGTGATTCAGTATCTCTGGAAAAGGGTCCCAAACTTTATTTTTCTAACAGGTCCCCAGATAAGTCTGATGCCTCTGGTCTAGGGGCCACACTTGGAGAACCACTGTATTACACTATAATTCCTTTTAGGAATTATTCTTGACAACCAAATAGCATATAATTTTAGGTTCTATGAAATTTTGCTTTAAAATATTTAAATATTTATATTGATCAAAGCAAATAATGGATCAACTTATAGTAATGATATAATTAAGCTAACCATTAGGAAGGGCAAGCAGGCACAAATTCATTCATTCAATAATCATTTATTTAATTACCAGCCATGGGTGTAGAGGCTTGAAATACAATTATGGAACATTTATTGACATTGTTCCCAAGAAATTTACTTTAGGAAGACATATAAACTAATAATTCAAAAATAGTGTGATGAGCACTGCAGTGGTGAGGTAAAGGGGTGTGGATTGAAGAATCAGAAAAAGTTTCACAAGAGTTTTTGAACTGTCTTAAATTAACTGTGATCTAAAGTTATCAGTGTTACATGATCTATTGAACAGAGTATATACAAAGTAATGGAGTGAAAAAGAGCACATTGAGCATTGGAAATTATTAAGAATCTGGTTGACCACAGCTCAGGTTGGAGCAAAAGGGCAGAAAGCTGAGTAAAAGAAGATTAACACGAATGTATAGAAATTTATTAAAGCGTGATGACTTCCTGAACTTTGGATGAGAAGTCAGTGAGAGAGGTTTTAAGCAAGAGATAGGAACTATGGTGCTTTCTAGGAAGGTAACTATCAAAAGAAGGGTTAACAGTTATAACCTAAAAGTTGTTTGGAGGACAGTTTAAAGCAAGGGACCTTAAATGCAAGGAAGCCAGTCCAGGCAGGAAAGGATGTGGAATTGATCTAAGAAAATGGCTATGAGGTTGAATTGAAAGAGATTAGGTAAATAAATAACACCTGAATGGTGCTGTTTTAAATTTTTACTCTTTTTGACTTAATACTCGGAAGAAGCATATAGATGAGTAGCTATCGTTTTCTCTATTATACAGATGAAAAAGTGAAAGAAAAATTTGCTATTTACCCAAGGTCACACTGCTTATCACTGGTAGAGCCAGGCTTTGAATCCAGACATTCTGACTGTAGTCCACCTTTATAACCAGGGCTGGTGGTGGACTGGATTTGGATAGTAATGGGGTGGAGAAGGTATTTAGAGTACTTCCCACACTTAGCCAATATGCACAGGGTGCTGCTGAAATTTAACAGAAGAATTATTACACAATACAGCAACCAAGCTTGTCATCATGTCCCTGACAAAAGACTACAACTCTTTTCCTTCACAGTGAAGCAGAATAAAATAAAATCAAGTAAAAAGATATAGAAAAGAGAAGGAAAGAGAGGACTCTTCATTGCAGCTTCTCTAGCCCTGCTGACTTATAGTATCGACTTGGAATCACAAGCTCTTCTCTAGACAATGAAATAGTCAGAATAATGTGGTAGGAACAATATTAAGACATTTCCCAAACTGAAATCTATTTATTAAAAAAAGTACTCTTCTCAAAATCAAAGTAAAAGTACTTTCTAGCTCTACGCATTTTATCATTTGGGCAGGAAATGTCTCCATTTACTAGACCTGGTTAAGCATCATTACAGGGGCAACACAAAACAGGCAAAAAAAAAAAAAAAAGAACTTTAAATTTCTTTTCGATATTCAGTTTCTGTGGTTTAAAAGTTCAGAGGGAATTTTTAGGAGTATAATTGAAAATATAAGATATTCATTTAAGAGTTACATAGAGGACAAGATTGCACAATATTTGATAACAAATTGTGAAAGTAATTGTGACACTGATAAAGGGAAAAATGATTAAATGGTTCTGTAGGTTGTTATTTTTTTAAATTTCTTTTCGATATTCAGTTTCTGTGGTTTAAAAGTTCAGAGGGAATTTTTAGGAGTATAATTGAAAATATAAGATATTCATTTAAGAGTTACATAGAGGACAAGATTGCACAATATTTGATAACAAATTGTGAAAGTAATTGTGACACTGATAAAGGGAAAAATGATTAAATGGTTCTGTAGGTTGTTATTTTAATGGACAATGGTTAGAGTCTTCATCACAATGACCAAAAAGAAAATGATGTCATTGTTGAACACATCAAGTTTTTCAAAGTGATTTTCCCTTCTCCAATAGCTAAAAAGAAGTCTGAAAATATCTTGAACTTTCACTCTTTTGTGTATACCCTGAAACCATAAGTTCTTATCAAATTAGGAAATTTCATAGATCAGAGAAAAGTGAGAATTAAAATAAAAACAAAAGTACTTTATAGAAATAAAATTGTCCTTAATAGTTTATTGAACCTAATTGTTTTATGATTTCAACAGGATTGTATAGATTTAGCATTTTTATAAGATTGTATTACTTAAAATCAGCTCTTTGATATTGGAATAT
This sequence comes from Pteropus alecto, assembly GCF_000325575.1. Taxonomy (NCBI): domain Eukaryota; kingdom Metazoa; phylum Chordata; class Mammalia; order Chiroptera; family Pteropodidae; genus Pteropus; species Pteropus alecto. The sequence continues at coordinate 20,275,750 of NW_006434839.1, forward strand.
ATTTGAGCAGCAAATGAAACCTGCCTTATTTTCATGAGCATTGTTCCATGTGTTGGCAAGTTATGCAAAAATAATAATAATCAGTATTATAAGATATTATTTTACAAGTTACATATGATGGTTCATGTATAACAGAAGAAATATTTCTCATTTTAAATTTCGACAGTTGAATTTATAATTTTAAATATATAGTTGGAGAATGTGAAATTACGGCAAATTTTGTGTGAACATAAGAAATTACATATCAAAGGGAACTTTATGATATCTAAATTTTCTCACATATAATATCTACTTGAATGAAGTTAATAAATGGAGACTAAGGAAAAAAGAAAACTCCAAGATTAAGCTCTGACGACAGTGAATATGTTATTAGATAATCAGTTAATATGTTTTCCTTTTCTATTCAAAACTTTAAAAGATAAAGAACTATTTCCCTATTTATGCCTCGGTGGAAAAATGGGCAACTCCTCTCCATATTTCCCAAAGTTGTGGAAAATAATCAATCGCAAATTAGCCCTCTCAGTCTGAGGAATAAAATTTTATAGTTATAGAGTGTTCCCAATAGCGAATGCGTTTCACTAATAATTCTGAGGGACATCGAATTTGGATCTCTAGAATTACACGGCAAGAAGCTCACAGCCCTGACGGTCGAGAAAACTCAAATGAAGCACTTTGGGAGTTGCAAACACATCCCAGGCTCCTATTTCCCCTCAATGCTCTTCTAAAGATGATTGCCTTCTCACAGACCCAGGCTGTCATTCCCCAGACTCTCTGAAAACATCTCCCGATCTCTCTCCGGTTCCACCTCAGCTCAGCCCTTCGGATCCCTCTGCGCCCCGTCTCCTTCCCGCCTCTTCACTGCCCTGTTCGCCTCCGCTTTCCTTCCCACCAACAGGGACGCCTGCCCCACCGATTCTCCGCCGAGCCTCGCGTCCCAAGGAGAAGTTAACTTGGAGGTGCGCGAGTTTTTTTCAGATTCTTGACGAAGGTAGCCGGGACTTCACACCCTTCCTTGTCTCGGTCCCCCTTGGGGGAGTGCGAATTCAGGACAGGGCCCTTATACTCAATTCACGCTTGGAGCTCGGCCCCCTGCAACTTTCAGGTCTCTCGACTCCACTCCAGAGCCCCGAACGCCTGCTGTGGGCCCCTAGCATCTTCTCTACATCACTTCTGGACGGCTTGCTTTAATCTTGGAGAGGAGGTTGACCTCAGCACGCACGAGAAGTTTGCATTATAAATTAGTTAATTGGTCTTTAAATGATTTGCAAACACATTCAAAGCTTCTTATCTACTTTCCATTTCGAATCTTTCCCTCCCTCCCTCCCTCCCTCTCATTCTCATTCTCTCTCTCTCTCTCTCTCTCTCTCTCTCTCTC
>NW_006434839.1:20279638-20291271 GCF_000325575.1 Pteropus alecto
AAATACTGAAAAGCACAAGCTACCAGAAAACAGTAATGAACTTAGGTTAGAGGAGAGAGAAGAGAAAAAGTGTGTGTGTGTGTGTGTGTGTGTGTGTGAATGTGTGTCCCTGTCCGTCTCAGGGGTATCTGTGTACGTGGGTATGATTTTGCATACAAGGGTGCATGGATGCAAGAATCATAGCAAAATGAATTTTCACGAAAAAGGACCATGCAGATTTCTTGGCAAAATGCCAGAGTTGCTATTGTAAATTTCCTAGTCAGTTTCAATGTCAACCTAAGCTCATATTTGAACCTGGAATCAGGGCAAAAGCATTATCACTCTGTCACTTTGTTGCCAGAAGTGGAATTTTTTTTTGTTAATATTTTACTGTTACATCTGACAGGATTTCACATTTTCTGTAGCCCGCCTTTAGTACATTGAACTGCCAGACAGAGAAATTAATACCCTGAGTGACTGTATTTTAATTAAGCAATTTCATGCAAATTACAAATTTTAGATTGCCAAATAATATATTGCACAAAAATTGTAGGCTGGCTGATCTGATATGCATGGAGTATTACTCTTCCAGGCACTGTGCATACATGGGAAAATGAACAAAAATGCTAATTTCCAATCTACTATGCAAACGGTAAAAGATGCCTATTTAGATACATATGCTTTTCTTAGGAAGGGTAAACAGTTCTTTAATTTAATATAGCTGACACTTGAAGATGTGTTTTTCTTTTTTACAAAGATAATTTTTACATTGAACAAGTAAATGAGAATTCAAGTAGAAAGCATCTTGTTAATGGTGACTAATAAAAACTAATATTGCATGCAGTATAATGATATTAAACCTTGTAACTGGTACATAAAGCAAGATCATTCCTATTGCGACTTTGTCAATGTACATCAAATATACTTGCATATTAAATATACACTTTTCAACAGAAGAAAATATTAACCCTTTTAGCAAAAGATTCACCTTTCCTGTGGAGTTTTACCTTAAAACGAAAATAAATAGTACATCTGATGGAAAAAATTATTTAAATTCAACACTTTAAAAAATTCTAGCTATTTTTTACCCTCTCTAACAGACTTATAAGGCAAGAAAAATCAGAAAACTCCTTGTTAAATATTTAAGAACATATAGAATATACATTTTTTTTCAACATTTGGAGTTTAGAGACCTAGTTTATATAAATGGATTTTAATAAAAGAATCATTTGTTTCTGTTTTCTTAGTATTTTTATATCTAAACACAAGAGCAGCACATAACTTCTGTAGTTTTCTCCAAATGTGCCACATCTCCTATAAAGATATATTCTTATTTATAAAAACATAGTTTGATACTCCATGAAGAAAAAGCAATATAGGATTTAAATGATGCTGCTGGGGTACTGTGACTTTTCCAAAACAAATATTCAAACTAGGAATGGGAAAAAATTCAACAGAGAATTCCACGAGATCAGTAACAAACCTTCCAAGATGATTTCTCAGTTTTTGAGAAAACATGCACATTGAAGTTCATCTAGGAAATAAATTGATTTTGGCGTCTAGCCTTCTAAATAATTGTTGCTTCAAAGGGTTTATCATCTTTTTTAGTCCTGTGTTTCTTATCCCACAGACATATCTCCAAGAAGTTGGAATATAATTAGCAAACATTATATTTTGTAACTTTAATAATTATTTTTTTCAGAATGAACATCACTATTTCTGGTTTTGCCCACACAGGGCCTCAGAATCTTATTTTATAGTCAAATTATCTACTTTGGCCAAATCTATCTCTTACTATGTCTTCGGTGGTTTTGTAACTTAGGCCTTTATAAACACTGTACATGTTGTAAGAATGATTGAACCCTAATCACTAAGTGAGCACAATATGGATTTGATTTTATAGTTAACTTACATATACTATATATAAATCAATAGAACCATTTTCCAAAATAATACTAATGCTCTCTTCACTAAAGAATTGATGACAATTTTCAGCTTTGTCTTTGACTGGGCCATGTACACAACTTGAGAGCAGGAAGTGTGGTGAGACACATCTTAACCACTAGAACTGAGGCCAAGAGGGCCAGTTCACATGTTGCTGATGGCAAAGGTGATGCTTCAGGTTATATACTGACTGAAGGCTTTTTTTAACTTTCATTTGAAATAGTTAGAGATTTATAGGAAATTGTGAAAAAATGTAAAGGAAGTCCCCTGTACCCTCCATCCACTTTCCCCCAAAGTTAGCATTTTTGTCTAACTGTAGTACAATATCAATACCATAAAACTGATTTGGGTACAAACAACAGATTTTACCAGTCTTGCATACACTCATTTGTTGCGTATATGGATGTGTGTGTACTCCTACTTAATTTTATCACATGTGTAACTTTCTGTACAACCATAATAGAAATGCAGAACTGTTCCATCACCACAAGTTTCCCTTCTACTATCCCTTTATATCTATTATCCTCCAAAATTCTACTCTCTAACTCCTACTTCCCTCAAACTCTAACCTCTGATAACCACTAATCTGCTCTCCATCTCTACAATTACATTTTTCCAAGAATGTTATATAAATGTAATCACAGATAATGTCACATTTTGTGATTGACTTTTCTACATGATATAATTCTCTAGAGATTCATCCAGACTGTTGCACGTATCATTAACTTGTTCCTTTTTATTGCTGAGTAGTATTCCATGATATGTGTATACCAAAGTTTGTTTAACTTTTCACTTTCTCAAGGATATTTTGATTTCCCCTAGTTTTTAAACTTCTATAAACATTTCTGTACACGTTTTTGCCAGAATATGTTTCTTTTTTCTTTTTTTTTAGTATAAATGCTTAAAGATGCTTGATTGTATGGCAAAGGCATTTTTAATTTTTTAAAAAAATTACCAAACTGTTTTCCAGAATGGCTGTATTATTTGCATTCTTACCAGCAACATATGAATAAATGATATTTATTTTAAAAGTTTTATAGTTACATATCTGTTTAGGTCACTTTCTATCATCCTTCCACTTATGATATGTTGTTTCCTTTTAAAAAGATAAAAAAAAATTAACTGGTTAAGAATAATACGAACAACATTATAGTCTTGGCTTTTATTTTTTATGGCAAAAATAATGCAGGTGATATAGGAAGAAAGGAGTTTAGGAAACTGGCATACTGGTTAAGGACCTTTACTATAAATATTAGATAGCTTTGGTTTCAAGTCTTTTTCCATTACTAACTAGCTCTGATTCAGTTTCTTTGACATCATTTTACTTATATTAATAACACTATGTATGTACACACACACACACACACACACATATAATAGTAACTAATAACAACATGGTTGTTGAGAGAATAGCTAATTTAATGTATGTAAAATACATAGCTGATACCCAGGACATTGTAAATCTCTTAGCTATTGATACAAAGAGAGTATTATCCAGGCTAAGATATGAGGTTGTAGTATGCAGAGATCATAGAATCATCATAACCTGTATATGGGACTAAAAAGAAAAGTTCAGTGGTGCTAAAATATAAACTAGAAAGGAAATATACTGCTTATTATATAGAGATTAACAATAGGAGGAGGCTTACCCATGGTATAGGAATAACCCCTTCTATTTATTCTTCACAAAGAATTATGTATCAGTTCATAGAACAAAGTTAAAGAAACTCTTTTCAAATTCACAAAAATAAAAACAAACCCTTTATAATGTCGTTTACTATTTCATTCTTGTTTCATTAGTTTTCAGCTGGATTCTCCCCTTGTGACTCCAGAAGCTCAAAAGCAGATCTTTGGAGCAATTGAGAGGAGAGGATTTGGACTAGTAGAATCCTAGGCTTCATGAAAGCATATTAGTTACTTCACTAATTGTGTCATTCTAGCAAATTACTTAATCTCTCTAACTCTATATATTCTATGTAAAATAGGCATTAATATTTTCTCTAAGGGCTCTTCGTGAAGAGATTAAGTGAGATGATATGTTTAAGACTCCCAACACACAGTTAAAGCTTACTAAATAGTAGCTATTTTTATTTTAGGGGGTTAAAATTTTTTTTTTATACTTAGTCTGTAATTCAATCAAACACTTATGAGTAGAATTTTTTTGATCTAAAACCTCTTTTTGCAAACATTACAAAATGGAGTTTCTTAAGAGAGTTCTTAGAGGGATGTGCATGAGGTTGTAGTGGGTGAGGTTGTAGGGTCCTGTTGCCTGCCTGTGTAACTGCTTATGTTCATTCCAAACACCCAGTACTCATTTGATAAATAATAACAGCCTAAACCTAAGGAGTAAGAATCTCAATATGTCATAGTTCACCAAAAGTGTTCTACTTAGCCATGGATGGTTCCCATTGCACATCTGACTCCTTCAAGTCACTTTCTTGAAAGGAGCAATTGGTAGCTATGTTTGAACACAGAGAAAAAGGGAAGGCTGCAGGATGAGAGACTCCTTTACTTACAGAAAGACTTAAGAAAAAGTTTTTCTTTAATATTCTTACTAATAACCTTCATAGAGCTATGGAAGATTCCTGATAGTGGTACTTTATTATTATTTTTTTGCCCATAATATCAATCATAAACAATATCAGCTAGCCATTTCAATTTTTAAAATTTTTATAAGTTTGATAGGAAAGAATGTTTAAAGGAAGCTCAGCAAAACAATTGCATCTCTCTTAACATCATTTAAATTGTATATTTTGCCCCCTCCCCATAACTGGTAGGAAATTTATTGAGCACAAATAAAAATAGAAAAAAATAATGGTCAACAAAATAAACAGAGATCATCAGAAATATTTAAGACTGTATATTAGAAGTTGTTAAGAGTTACTGGTTATAGAACATTTGGATTTGAAGCATTTGAAAATTTATTTAAGACATAATTATGGTTAAAATACTATGAATTATATGTTTAACAGAGAATAGCCTTTTAATTGTAATATCACCATCTACTTCTCACTGTGTAATTAAAAGGAAAAAGCATTCAGGAAAAATTTAAATTTTACAATAAAACTTTCTAAAATGTACCTTGGCATTATTAAAACATTGTGTTTTTATTTTATTTTAAAGATTTAACTAGATGATGTACTAGAGTGAATGCTTTTTATGATTTTTAAAATGATTTTTTTGTAACATTAACTTTTATAATGTGAAACATAATTAAGACAATAAAAATAAGAAATGTTATCTATCCGGCCAGATTACAATGCTCACTGTCCTTGTTTTCCTACCCTCCTTCCCCTACCATTACCTTTTTAGTCTTGCTTTTTATTGGCCACATATTAAGATTTTTTAGTGTGTGTGGGGGGATCTACCTAAATATATTATTTTCATCTATTTAGAGAAAAAAAAATCTTCTCTTTTCAATAAACTTAAACTGCCTTGTTTTCAGAGATTTATAAGTTAATTGGAATTAGTAGGATTATTTTTTCCTACTAGAAGAGTATTAGTTTTTTTAGAAAGGTTTTGATTTTAGAAAGTATACTTTAACTAGAATTCTTCCAAATGAGACAGAAAACCTGTATTTTAGCCTTAACTTTGACACTTAAAACATTTGCAGACATGGGCAAATCCCTTACTTGTGTTGACATGCAGTCAGTCCCCACCTCTGTAAAAGGAACATGATAACTTTGACAATTTAGCATGATTGCCATGAGGATTAAATGAGACAATAAAGGCAAAAGTGATTTTAAAACAATGAAACTCCATGCAACAATAAATTATTTTCTAACCTCAAAATTAATCTTGGAAGAGTTGATGTCTGTTCACTTATGTTTATATAGATTCTAAATATAAAATATAAATATAAATATGTGTAATTTATATTTTTTACAAATACATGACTTTCAAGAGCCATTGCTCCAGATTATGAGAAAAATTTAGTCTATTCTTCATTGTTTAATTGAGATCATGATAATTATTATAAACATATAAAATATACTATTATGAGATGACTGAATGCAACATTATTCAGCCAAATGCCATTCATGAGCAAAGGAAACAAAATATATATTGTCCAATATTAAAGGAATGAGAAAATATTACGTCCAAGCTTAATTAGTATTAGATACACAAAGATAAATGAAATTGAAGAATTAAGAAATTTAAAAAATGAGAAAATTGGTGATATAAGGACTTTGGTGAACATTAATAAAAATAAATATATAGATGTCTAAATAAATGTTTCTATTTGGAGACAACACAAAATTCATGATAAAATAACACTTGAAATAGAAGTTATATAATCAAATAAAAATAAATAACAATAATAATTGTGATCTATAACCTCTGATACATTAGTAAAGATTTGTTGATCTGAGGATGGAGAAATAAAAGCTTATTAAATCTTACATGTTACATAAGGAGAAGTCTAAAGTCATTTGAATAAAAAACCAGGATAATTATTTTACTAATTGTAGCAAAACTTAAAAGCAAAGAAAACACTTCTTGAAACAAAAGAGAAAATAAAACTACACTCGACTATCTTCAATTTATACTCTGAAACAAGAGTATTGAATATTTAGAGTTAAAGAATATAAAATCATAATGAATCATATTTTAAAAAAATAATTTAAAATTCAAATTAAAAAATAAGAGTAACAGAAAGAATGGCTAAAGTAGATCAGAAACAGAGATATAAAATAAAGGGAGAGATCATAATGTCAGACAAAATAAAATTCAAGGTGAAAATCATAAAAAGAAGCAAAATAGTTGTTTTATATTTAATAAACTTCCACTCACTTTTAGTCGCTTCTTATAACAGCTAAGAATGTTTAAGTAACAAAAAGAATGCCAACTAATTATATAAATATATACAGAAGAAGAAATAGAACAAAAACATCAAGGGCTATTATTTATCATTATTATTCTAGGTCAAATTGAATGACAAAAAGAAAAAGAGTATGTCAAAGATCTCTAACTCGTTACCAGTATGTTGTTTACTCATATGCAAGGCAGATAAATTCATTGATTGATTTTGTTCAACAAAAGTAAAACATGCTTAATATAAGAGAAAGAGGAGAGAGGGAGGAAAAATGAACTATAGCCAATATGAGAAGTATTTTCTTTTTCTACATATTTGGAGTAAATGATTGGTAGTCAGTTAAAAGGTGATTCTAGCCTGTTTTTTTACAGACCAAAGAAAAGAACTTCAATTGTTTATGGATTCCCTAGAAGCCATTGTACTTTTATTATGGTGTCTTTGTGACGACCTACCTCTACAAAATGTCTGCCAGAATCTTTGTTTAAATATCTCTACTTTGGTTAGGTCATATCTATACCTTTCTCCTGTTCAATATTTCTCAAGTGTAATTATGATTTGTTTATACATATCTATATATATATATGTATTTAAAATGCATACAAAATCTATGAAAGAATATATTTCACAATGTTAAGACTGATAGTTCTGGTGGCAGTACTAACTGATTTTTTAAATTCTTTTTGTAAACTTTCCTCCATTTTTCCAAATAAAAAAAAGTTTATATTAATTTATAATCAAAAAACTTTAAAAATATTTTTGAAAACAATAACTGATTCTAATCATTGTGCACCCAAATGCTTTATATATGTTATTTCATTCAGTCCTTCAGTAAAACCTAATATAGTTTATATGATCACATAATTTAGAGACAAAGGAATTAATTCTGTGAGAGGACACCTGATTTGTCCAAATATCCACCGATTCTATTATTTTGACTCACTAAAGACTACTGGCATGTCTAGCTAAAGCAATAAGACAAGAAAAGGAGAAAAGGAATAAAGACATACAGATTGGGAAGAAAAAATAAAACTGTCTTTGTTTGCAGATTATATGATCATCAGTGTAGACAATCTGAAAAAAATTGATAAAAATTTTCCTAGGATTAATAAGTGATTATAGCAAGTTTACAGGATACAAGATTAATATGCAAAAGTCAATTGATTTCCTATGTACTAGCAATAAACAAGTGAAATTTGCACTTAAAAACACACTAACATTTATATTGTCTCCTCTCAAAATGAAATACTTAGGTATAACTCTAAAAAAATACATACAAGATCAATAGGAAAATTACAAAATCCTGATGAACAAAATCTAAAATATATAAATGCAGAGATATTCCATGTTCATGATAAGAAGACTCAATATTGTCCATATGTCTATTCTTTCTAACTTGACCTATGGAATCTCAATCAAAATCCTAGAAAGTTATTTTGTGGATATTGAAAAACTAAAGTTTATATAAAGAGGCAAAAGAACCAAACTAGCCAACACAGTATTGAAAAAAAACAAAGTTGGAAGACTGATACTAATCAACTTCAAGGCTTAACCATAAAACTACAGTAATTATGGTCATGTGGTATTGGTTAACAAAGAAAGAAAAATAAATCAATAGAAGAGAACAAGGAGCTCAGCTATAGACCTCCATAAATATAGTCAATTGATTTTTGACAAAGGAGCAAAAGATAATACAAAGAAGCAAAGATAGTCTTTTCCACAAATGGTGCTGGAATATCTGGACATTTACGTGCAAAAGAATAAACCTAGACCTATATCATTCACAAAAATTAACTCAAAATGAATTACAGATCTAAATGTTAAATGCAAAATTATAAATTTCCTGCAAGATAACATAAGAGGAAACCTAGATTGCCTTGAATATGATGATGATTTTTTAGATGAAATGCCAGAAGCATAATCTATGAGATAAATGATTGATAAACTATACTTCATTAAAATTAAAAACTTCTCTGTGAAAGACAATGTCAAGAGAACAAGAAGACAAGCCACAGATTGGGGGAAAATAATGTAAAAAACATATCTGATAAAGGGCTGTTATCTAAAATATACAAAAAAAAAAAAAAACCCTTAAAATAAAAAAAAAAAAGATTAAAAAAAATGGACCAAAGACTTTAACAGACAACTCACCAAAGACCTTAAACAGATGAAAAATATGCATATAAAAAGATTCTTCACATGATGTCATCAAGAAAATGCAAATTAAAACAAAGAGATACCACTATACACCTATTAAAATGTCCAATATCTGGAACAATGACCATACCAAATCCTGGCGGGGATGAAGAGCAACAAGAACTCTAATTCATTGCTGTTGGGAATGCAAAAGGGAATGCAAAAGTTACCCCCACTGTGGAAGACAGATTGGCAGTTTCTTACAAAACTAAAGATACCCTAACTATATGATCCAGCTGTCATGCTCCTTGGTATTTACCCAAAGGATATGAAAACTTATGTTTGCATAAGGACCTGCTCATGTATGTTTATAAAAGCTTTATTCATAATTGCCCAAATTTGGAAGTAACCAAGATGTTTTTTCAGTAGGTGAATCAATAAACAAATTCTAGTACTCTCAGACAATGAAATAATTCAGTGCTGAGAAGAAGTGAACTATTAAGCTATGGCAAGACATGAAAGAAATTTAAATGCCTATTACTAAGTGAAAGAAGTCAATCTGAAAAGGTTACATACTATATGATTCCAACTATATGACATTATGTAAAAGACAATACTTGGAGACAGTAGTTGTCAGAGTTTGAGGTGGGGAGGATGATTAGGTGGAACATTGAAGATTTTTAGGAAACTGAAAATTCTCTGTATGATACCATAATGATAAATTTATATTTATCATTAACATTTGTCATTATACATTTGTCCAAACCCACAAAATGCATAATACCAAAAGTGAATCTTAATGTAAACTATGGACTTTGGGTGATTATTATATGTGAATGTAGGCTTACAAATTGTAACAGATGTACATTCATGGGAGATATTTTTTATTCATACTGTATTTAAAGAACTTTTATTCTTTTAAAAAGATTTTTATCAGAATAGCTAACATATATAATATATTAGTTTCAGGTATACATCATAGTTATTCAACATTTATATACCTGAAGAAGTGATCATCATGATAAGTCCAGTAACCATTTGTTCTAAAAAGTAAATTATTAAAAAAAAAACTATACCAAGAAAGAAAAAATGATAGCAAGAAACTAGCAACCAAGATTCGAAGCTCAAGAAAGAGAATCATTTATTGTTTTGGGTTTTTTTCCAAGTAATTATTCATTTTTTCAACAAACTTCCTTGGTGAATGAGACTAACTCCCTGATCTCTCAGTACTCATGGCCTATCAAGGACACAGGTGCTTAAAGAAATACTTTAAATAGTGTGTAATGACTGAGGGCAGTAAGTAATGCAAGTCTGAGGTGATTAATCTGCAGGGTAGAGATGGAGGTATAGAAAGGTGGAGCTTAAGCCAGAGACTGATTTGGGAGACAGCCTTGTGGTAATAAGAGATAAAACTGTGTATGAGATCATCCTTGAGTCTGAAGGTTAAGAAAAAAAAGTTATTTAAAACCTCAAAAAGGACTAGCACTAGTGATGCCAGAAATACGGCAGAGTGAGAGATGTCTCGTGATCTCTCCCCTTGAAACAACAATAAGCTGAACATTTAAAACTCAACAAAAAACACCCAAATTGCACATTAGCACGTCTGAGCTTGGAATCTGGGCACAAGAGCTACCGCAGGTCAGAATCTCTGGTGTCGGGCAGTGGACTAGGAGAGACAAAGAAGCTGCCTCCCACAGCTGCTTAAAGAAACTGCCTCCCACAGCCACTTGAGCTCCCTCTAGAAAGAAGGTGAGGGGAGAAGTAGCAGCGAGTTCCCTGAACAGCCTTGCCTGGGAAAACTGTGAGCTCCTCGCGGCCCATAGCAGGGCCCAGTCATCAGGACAGAGGGCAGAGGGCAGAGAAGGGGGACAGCAGAAATATAACAGTTGATTTTTACCAGCTGCAGTTGCAAAATCGAGGCTGAACCACATCTCCCAACCCCTAATGCAGAGGGCCCCTCCCCCCATACCCTCTGAGACCAAACAGCATGGAGCCCCAGGGTGATCTGAGCAAACACTACCGAAACTGTCACTGATGCTGACAAGAACTGAGACTGAGGGTAGCAAGCGTGATATATAAGAAAAAAAAAAAAAAGACACTATTAAGAGTTTATAAAAAGCAGAGATCAAAGACGCCATCTACTGGAAACCAAAAGAAAAACATCTTTGCAACAGGCTAGGGACCATTGTATAATAAATCTTTTTTTCTGGAAAAAAAAAATCAGAATACACTTCCATTAATGCCCAGGTGGAGAATAGTCCATTAAACACTATGAACAAGGTAACAAGGTATCTCAGAAACAAAGAGAAAAATTTCTAGAAAATAAGCTTATAGACATAGAAATGTGAGATTTAAATGACAGAGAATTCAGGATGGTACTTCTGAAAAACTCAATGAGATCTGAAACAAATCACTTCGATAATTTCAGGAATTAAAAAAAAAAACAACTAGATGAGCAAAATAAGTTCTTTAGCAAGGAGATTGAAACCCTCAAAAAGAACTTAATAGAGCTTCTGGAGATAAAGAACAAACTGTAAGAGATGAAAAATGAAATAACAAGCTTAGGAAATAGTGTCAACCAAATGGAGAAAAGGATCAGAAATATCAAAGACAGAAATCTAGAAATAAATCAGAAGGAAGAAGAGAGAAATTGAAGAATAAAAAATAATGAAAGATAAATACAAGAATTAGCTGATACCATCAGGAAAGGAAACATAAGAATAATGGGCATTATTGAAGGGGAGGAAAAGGAGCAAGGATT
>NW_006434839.1:20292085-20293710 GCF_000325575.1 Pteropus alecto
TTTGTAATGGTAACCATACGCCAAATATTCAGAACGGAAGCATATAACAAAAAACAAGAAAGACCAAAGGGAAAACCCACAAGCCAACCAAAATAAAGAAAACACAAGGACAAGGAAGCAATGGAAACATCGAGCTACCAGAAAGCAAGAGATAAAATGGCTATAAGAAGACCTCATATTTCAATAATCAACCTAAATGTAAATGAACTGAACTCACCAATAAAAAGGCACAGAGTTAAACAAACAAACAAAAGGTACAGGGTTGCAGAATGGATCAAAAAACAAAACCCAATCATACTCTGCCTCCAGGAGATACATCTCAGCTCCAAAGACAAATATAGACTGAAAGTGAAAAGGTGGAAAATGATATTTCAAGCAAATGCCATTCAGAGAAAAACAGGAGTACTGATACTAACATGAGATGAAATAGATTTCAAAATAAAAAAGGTAAAAAATAATACTAAGGGACACTTCATAATGATAAAGGAAATCACATATTGAGAGGACATAACACTTATTAATATCTATGTTCACAATCAGGGATCCCATGATATATAAAGCAATTACTAACAGAACTAAAGAGAGAATCAGACCAAAACATTATCATAGTAGGCGACTTAAATACCCCACTGTCGGATATGGACAGATAATCCTAACAGAAAATCAATAAGGAAATAACATTCTTAAATGACACATTAGTCCAACTATACATAATTGACATTTACAGAGCCTTCCATCCCAAAACAGCTGCTTATACATTCTTCCTTAGTGCACATGGAACATTCTTAAGGATTGACCACATACTGGGACATAGAAATAGCCTTAACAAATATAAGAAGGTTGAAATCATACCAACCATATTCTCTGATCATAATGCTTTGAAACTAGAGATCAACTGCAAAAAGAAATCAAGAAGAACTACAAATATATAGAGATTAAACAACATGCTACTAAAGAATAACTGGGTCAGAGAAGATATAAATAGAAAGATCAAGAAATACATAGAAACGAATGATAATAATAGTACAAAATATCAAAACTTTTGGGACATGGCAAAAGCGGTCATAAGAGGAAAGTTCATATCATTTCAGGCTTACTGCCAAAAACAAGAATGAGTCCAAATAAATAACCTAATGCTTCACCTTAAAAAACTAGAAAAGAAAGAACAAATGAATTCTAGAGTCGGCAGGAGGAAAGAAATAATCAAAATTAGAGCTGAAATAAATGAAATTGAAAACAAAACAAAACAAAACAAAATAAATAAAATAAATAAATGCAACAAAAAGTTGGTTCTTTGAGAAGGTTAATAAAATTGACAAACCCCTGGCTAGACTCACTAAAGAAAAAAGAGAAAGGACAAAAATAAACAAAATTAGGGATGAAAGAGGGGAAATTACGACTGATATTGCAGAAATACAAAGGATCATACAAGAATACTATAAAAAAGCATATAGCACCAAATTTAATAACCTAGAAGAAATGGACCATTATTTAGAAAAATACAACCTTCCTAGACCGAATCAGGAAGAACTGGAAAATCTAAATACTGATTAGCAGTATGGAAATTGAAACAATCATCGAAAACCTACCAAAAAGTAAAAGTCCAGGACCAGATGGCTTCACCA
>NW_006434839.1:20293760-20322317 GCF_000325575.1 Pteropus alecto
ACAGGAGATGTATTACCTACTCTCCTCAAACTCTTCCAAAAAATCAAAGAGGAAGCAATACTTCTCAATTCATTTTATGAGGCCAATATTACTCTGATACCAAAACCTGGTAAAGATAACACAAAAAAAGAAAACTACAGACTGATATCTCTCATGAACGCAGAGGCAAAAGTCCTAAATAAGATACCAGCAAATCAAATACAGCAATATATTAAAAAGATTATACATCGTGATCAAGTGGGCTTCATCTTAGAGGCACAGGGATGGTTCAACATACACAAATTGATACATGTGATACACCATATAAACAAATTTAAAAATAAGAATCATATCAAGAGATGCAGAAAAAGCCTTCGACAAGATACAGCAGTCATTTATGATCAAAACACTTAACAAAATTGGTATGGAAAAAAAATACCTTAATATAATAAAGGCCATGTATGACAAGCCCTCAGCCCACATTATACTTAATGGTGAAAAACTAAAAACCTTCCCTCTAAGATCAGGACCAAGGCAAGGCTGTCCACTATTGCCACTGTTATTCGATATAACATTGGAGGTCCTAGCGAGTGCAATCAGGCAAGAGAAAGATAAAAAAAGTCACCCAAATAGGAAATGAAGATGTCAAATTGTCTCTATTCGTGGATGAAGAAAATTTTAAAGAATCCACAAGAACACTATTAGAAACAATAAACAAATACAGTAAAGTTTCTGGATACAATATCAACGTATAAAAATCCATAGCATTCCTATACTCTAATAAAAAAGTGTCAGAAAAATAAGTGAGGAAAAAATTCCTTTTGCAATTGTAACAACAACAAAAAAATACCCAGGAATAAATTTAACAAAACATATGAAGTACCTATATGATGAAAACTACAAGACCCTACTAAAAGGAATTGAAGAAGATGCAAAGAAATGAAAAGATATTAAATGTTCTTGGATTGGGAAAATCAACATAGTTAAAATGACCTTATTACCTAAAGCATTATACAGATTTAGTGCAATCCACATCAAAATACCATTGGCATTTTTTAAAGAAATAGAACGAAAATCATCAGATTTGTATGGAAGCACAAAAGACCCCGAATTGCCAAAGCCATCCTGAGACAAAAGAATGAGGCTGGAGACTTGGTATTGGTAGAAACACAGACACACGGACCAGTGGAACAGAACTGAGAGTCTAGAAGTAAAACCATATTTATATGGGCAAATAATTTTTGACAAAAAGTCAAAAACATACAGTGGAGAAAGGAAAGACTCTTCAATTAATGGTGCTGGGAAAACTGAAAAGCCAACTGAAAAATGAAACTAGGCTGTTGTCTATTATCACACACCAAAATTAACTCAAAATGGATTACGGACCTGATTGTAAGACTTGAAACAATAAAATACATAGAAGAAAATATAGGAACAAAACTCGAGGACCTTGGACTTAAAGGAGATTTTACGAATTTGACCTCTAAAGCAAAGGAAGTAAAAGCAAAATAAATGAATGAGACTGCATCAAACTAAAAAGCTTTTGCTCAGCAAAAGAAATCGTCAACGAGGTAAAGAGAGAACCATCTGAATGGGAAAATATATTTGCAAGTAACGCCTCCAATTAGGGCCTAATATCCAAAATATACAAACAACTCATATAACTCAATAATAACCACAAAAAAAACCAATGATCCAATCAAAAAATGGGCAGAGGACCTGAGCAGACGCTTCTCCCGAGAGGACATATGAATGGCCCACAAATATATGAAAAGATGCTCAACATCGCTATTAGGGAAATGCAAATCAAAAGCACAATGAGATGCCATCTCACACCTGTTAGAATAGCTATACTCAACAGGAAGACTAATAACAAATCCTGGAGAGTATGAGGAGAAAAAGGAACCCTCATACATTGCTGGTGGGACTGCAAATTGGTACAGCCACTATAGAAAACAGTATGGAGGTTCCTCAAAAACCTAAGAATTGATCTACCATATGATTCGGCAATTCCTCTACTGGGTATTCACTCCAAAGACTTGAAAAACCATATCCAGAAAGATATTTGCCCACCAATGTTCATAGCAGCATTGTTCACAGTGGCCAGGACATGGAAGCAACCAAAGTGTCCTACAATAGATGATTGGCTAACTGTCAACAAGGCAAAGAGACAACCATCCAAATAGGAAAGTATATTCGCAAGCAATGCCTCCAATAAGGGCCTAATATCCAAAATATACAAAGAACTCATTCAACTCAATAACAACAACAAAAAACAATCTAATCAAAAAATATGGGCAGAGGACCTCAACAGATACGTCTCACTAGAGGACATACAAAGGGCCAACAGATATTTGAAAAGATGCTCAACATCGCTAGCTATTAGGGAAATGCAAATCAAAACCACAATGAGATAACATCTCACACCTGTTAGAGTAGCTATAACCAACAGGACAAATAACAAATGTGGGAGAGGATGAGGAGAAAAAAGAACCTTCATTCACTGCTGGTGGGACTGCAAATTGGTACGGCCACTATGGAAAACAGAATGGAGGTGCCTCGAAACACTGAAGATAGACCTACCTTATGATCCAGCAATCACTCTACTGGGTTTTAACTTAAAAACTCATATCTAAAAGATATTTGCACACCGATGTGCATAGCAGCATTATTCATGGTGACCAGGATATGGAAGCAATTGAAGTGTCCTATGACAGATGATTGGATAAAGACACTGTGGTACATATATACAATGGAATATTACTCAGCCATAAGAAGAGATGAAATACTGCTATTTGCAACAACGTGGATGGACCTTGAGATAATTATACTAAGTGAAATAAGCCAGACAGGAAAAGTTGAAAATCATATGATATCACTTATATGTGAGATATAAACCTAAAAGCAACAAATGAATAGGACAAACAAACAGAGAGTCATGGACATGGATAATGGAATAGTGGTTACTAGAGATGGGGGGAGCGGAAAGGGGAGTTAGATGGGTGAAGAAAATTTAAATGATTTCTTTAATTCAATCAATCAATCAATCAATCAATTTTAAAAAATTAAAAAAATAATTTAACACAACTGGTATGTAAACACATATGTATAATGATAAAACAATAAAAATAAAACCTCAATAAAATTAATGTCATTGCCAAGAAATATACAAGTTTGTGAATGAAAGCCCATATTTTGTAATAATGAATTAAGAAATACAAATAGACCAAAAGTGACCTTTCTTTTGAGATGGTGACAATTATTTTTTAAAATAATTTGAATCAGGAGTTAGATTGCTTAGGTTTGCTCTACCACACAATAACTGTGTGGTTTGGAGAAAATGACTATCTTTTTTTCAATTCAACTTTCTCCATTAAAAGACAATTGTAATAAGAAGAATTAATACACATATATCTCTAAAAACTGTGCTTGTTTGAGGGAAAGAAGGAGCTGCTTGGCTGGAGCAGTATCAGCAGGAGAGAGAATGGAAAGGAGGTGGAGGTGAGAAAGGTGAGAGGTGACTAAGATTTTTACTTTCAGTGACATGGGAACACATTGGGGTGTTTTTAGCAACATGGTGACAAGATCTAATCTGTTTAAATGGATCATTCTTTAGGTTTTATGAATAGAGAAGAGAGTCCAGGGATAGAAGCAGAAAGACTGTTAAGAGGCTATTGCAATAATGCAGAGGAGAAAAAACGATATCTTTAACAAGGAATTAGTGCTGAGAGACCAAAGCGAATAGGTGTGTATGGATTATTCATGTACAAAGGTTATTTGTCCTCATGGGACTGTATTATAGAGGGTTGCTCTATACAGTCACTCTACTCTATAATTATGAAATAGTGGCAACTTACTGTACAACTTGCCTACTTTCTCTAGCAACAAACGTATTTGTTTCAGATACCACTTAGTGATAGTAGATGAGCTAAGGCTGATCAGTTATTATCAAATGAGAAAGCTCCAAATGACTAAAGTAGGGATCATAATTGTTAAATGGCAAATCCGACATGAATATATAAAAATTCCCAAATTTTACTACTTATTTCAAAGAAGCATGTGATTTGACCATATTTGCATTAAACATAATTGATAATAATTTAAAGAAGATTTTTTTTAAAAGCTCTTATTTATTCCAAAGTTGAGTATACTGTTTTTTCCTTCTAACAGACAGGGTAGGAATAAACAGTTACATGCAAATTTGAAATTAGGAAAATATATTTCTATACTGTTCTCTTCTTGTTTACAGATAAGTAGGAGGAGGAGAGATGCAAGAGTCAGAAAGGACAGCCTGCAATTTAGATAAGTTTATTAAATCTACTTTGAATATTCAAAGGAAGAAATGGGATTACATTTATCAGGCGTGACTAAATTTTTCTGCCCAAGAAAGTATGAGAAATATGTTTTGAAATCACTAGAAAGCAAAAGAATAGAGGAGCGAAGAGAAGCTGGGAAGGCTCAAGTCAATTGGACAAAAATGATTTACAGAAATTTTAAAAAGAGGTTGACTAATTTTTTCAATTCTGAAATATTTCCCTTGTCATGATGTAAATGTTTCTTTACCTTCCTAATTTCCTGTGAAATCTGCATTGGAAGTCCAATGCCTTCTCTAGTGGTGCTGATATATGTAAATCAGACAAAAATGTCTGTGATCCATATGTGAATTGGTGAGAGAAGAGGTCAATAAGTGGAAAGACTGTAATAGAGCAGGAATTCTGAGCCAATAGTGACTGGGAAAAAATTAAACATCTGACCTCTGAAATCCCTAAATTGATTTGGGGACATGTGGATGTGTCATTAAACATCTACTAGATTTTGATTTTGAGCTATTCTGATTTGGATCTCAAAAAACAGGGTACATTGGCTATCATTTGAGTTAATACCTTAGCCAGGCATTGATAAGCTGAAATGATTGTATATTGAGGATAGGACAATGAAGAGATAAGTGGATCCCACTTGCAGTATTTGGACAGGTCAAGTGTCAAACTCAGGAGCTTTTTAGATACTCTTATTCTGCAGTTCTCCATCTTAATTAAACATTAAAATTACCTGGGTGGCTTTGAAAAAGTGCCTACATTTGAACTCCACCCAAAACCAATTAAATAAGAATTTTATGTGCAGTCAAGTTTAAGAACCACAGTGGGTATCAAATAACTATAGAAAAATTTAACTTAGAACATCTTTCCTATGATCACATTTTTCCAATAACAAATGAATCATTAATTGGTGGTGAAAGAAATAATATGGATCCCCAACTATGTAGAACTCAATTTATTAAAAAAAAAGAGATAGACACTAATATGTGAAGTATGACTTTACCCTTAAAGAATTAATGAAATTGAAGAAACAAAATTTACACATAGTAACTATCAAAATTGCTCTATGCCTTAAAATATTAGAATAACAATATGCAACAGGTGATTGAGAATTGATTTAAGGAGAAAATGTACCTGAGTTACTCAGGAATTACTGCCTTAGAAGGATCCCAGTAGACAGCTATTAAAGATGGATAAGATTGATCTAAGTTACTTTCCAAATACTTGGAAATACCATTATTATTGAAGCAATCTCCAGATTCTAGAAATTGCGTTGTAAACAAGTGGACATAAAAGAGTTGCAAACTATAAAGATTGTATTTTCGTGAATTGAGTTTTATGTTGTTAATCAAACAAATTTTATGGCAAAATTAATCAACTAACATACATAATTGTCATTATTATTTATACCAATTAATTAGACACAATAATCAGCTCACAAAAATGAGATAATTACTATTGCTTTCATGAAATTAAAAACATTTTTTTTTAATTCTTAGTTTATTGTCCAGTTTATATACTCTATAGTATAGTGATACAGAGTTACAGCTCTGGGGCTGAACCTCCTAGGTTCAGATCTTTTGCTTTCTGAACTGTGAGCAAAGTAATTAATCTCCATCTCCTGTTTCCTCATATATAAAAATGGGATAATAATACTATTTTTTAAATTGTCATGAGGATTGAAATAGATAATACATGAAAAACACTTAAAATAACATCTGTCATATAGTCTGCCCTCAATAAGTGTTAGCTGTTATAATTACTCTAATTTTCTTTGACATCGGATATTAATTAGTGATCATTATTATTACTCATAAACACAACAGAAAATGAAAAATAGAGGGTTGCCTTATTTAAATGTTATTTCTAATAACCGGGGTTTCCTGTTGCCACAGGCCTCCACTGAAATAACTATAACCTTTCACAAGTTAATCATCTGTGCTGTGCCTCAGTTTCTCATCTGTATAATGGGGATAATCATACTTCATACTTCAAAGATTGTTGTGAGAATTGATTAATTTATACAAAGCACTTAAAATCATACCTGACACAAATTAAACATCATGTGTTAGCTATTATTCTTATAATTATCACTATCTTTATAATTCTGCTTCATTCATGATCTTCCCTTTGTTATTCTCACAGTTCCCAAGTGCCCTGAAGGGTCCTTTAGTGGATCCCCTCTACCTGTGTTAATTTCCCTGGTTGCTTGTGAGCTTAAGGCAGCAGAAAATGACTACCAGCTTATTAATAGCATTTTGACTGAAACTCATTTTTATAGAATGTCCTGGGAATTTACATTTTAAGCCTTTCATCACTAATATTCTTCTGTTGAAGGATATTCTGTAAGTGTAGGTAAAAAGAGCCAAAACTCATCCTCATTACCTTTGGGTGGTGTGGGCATTAAGTGGAGATGGAAGGCAGAGCATTTCCATGAACTTGGATCCATTCTACATTTAAGGTCAGTCCAAAGGAAATGTTTCTCTGCCATTGAGAAGAAAGGAGAATGGCTTTTAGTTCTTTGACACTTAAAATCTAAAATGGAAATAACTCAAGATAATAAAAAATAGCTAAACTAGCTCCATAATTTTCTAGAAGTTGGAACTATTTATATTGCTCTTTATAGACAAATCGAATTATGACAATGGTACCTCACGTGTGGTCATGTGTTGAGATAATTTAGAAAATTATGACGGTGACAGCAATTTTTAGGAAATGTACCATCAAATAAGTTTTTTCAGCCCTGGAAGGAAGAAAAAATTAAAACTCATCTTCTTAACAGTTTAATAGTAACAATATTCTGATAATACTAAATAGGTAAATTGTAACATTCTTTTCTCAACATAATCAACTTAGGCAGTATTTCTGCAGTAAATTTAAATGTAAACTACATTATTAAAAAATAATAGTGTTCTATTTTGTTTTATCTGAATTTGAGAATAAGTCCCTTTTATCTAATGGAAGAGAACAAAAAGAACAGACATAGTATTTTAAAAATAGCACCCTAAAGATTTTTAAAAACCAGAAAATTGAAATAAATTTGTAAAGATGGCATATCATTTTTAGAATTTTTTCAAGGTTCTTTCATTAAAAATCACCCCCACATTGCATTCTTTATAAAAGAAATTACTCTACTCATTTTTATTAGTTTAGCTTTAATGCCAGTACTCAGGTTTATAAGTGCAGTATTAGAAAAACAATGGATTAATAATAGATGTCATATGATGCTTTTATATCTCATATTATGTTTGATTCCTCATTGCTTTTCTCAGTTTCTTTAATTCCTAATCACTCTCCTCCAAACAGAGAGCATCTGCCAATTTCATTATATGGGAACTTAATAATATTTAATTAAAATACAAAGCTCTAGTTGCTATCTACCATTTAATTGAATGTGATTTAAATAAAACAATAATAGAAAGTATCAGATAGTTCATATATATTTCTGTTTGAAAAAGGATAATATCTTGACTATTTCTTCAGGGTAACCACAGGTTTTGTAATTTTATCTATATTATAAAAAGAAACTTTGCAAAATATTATTGGTTTTTCTTACCTTCTAGAACTACATCTTACTGTAGCTTTTTAAATATTAACTTTTCTTTTGGACATTCAAAGCCATGCCATTGCATTTTTATGTATCTTAAAAGTTTACTCTAGATGTAACTGTGTAATGGTTTCAAAATATTCATCTACAATGCTTAATAAGATTAAAAATGCTTTTACTAATTATTTTTTGCTTGCAAATTTTGATGAGGAGTGTAATTGTATGACAATCTGTTAAAAGGACTTCTTTTGGTAAAAGTGATAATTACCAATTAGTTACTAGTTATCCTACAAGAGTGAGGAAGGAATGGTAATAATCAAGGCAGAATTCAAATGCTATGAATTATTGTTCTTTCTTTTTTTCTCTATATCCAATAGTAATTTTTATAAAGTAAATGGACAAGTATAGAAATGCGGAACATAGAAGAAAAAAGGTTGAGACAGGCACTGTGTTTAGAATAAATATGTATTTTATAAAAAAAGTTTGAAAGTGGTCTTCAGTATGCATCTTATATTTTGTCACATTTGCTTCAAATCATTTTTTAAAATACAATGTTATAAATTCCATTGAAGTTTCTTTTGTGCTTTTTCCCTGTCCTATTCCTATCACTCCGCATTAACATGAAGTTGCTATTTAGTTAAACTGTCCACAGATTTACTTTTATAACATAATTACAAAAACAAATATTCAGAAACAGTTTATTATATATTTTTGGTATTTTAAAAATGTACATACATATTCTAGTTCATTTTAATTTCTATATGGTATTACTTCATATCAGTGGTGAACCAAGGTGGAATGGGAATGGGAAGAAGCAGATGATGGTGGTAGCTGTATGCAGATAGGGAGTAGAATTTTATCACTGACATTGTTTAGAATTGCCAAATTTTTATTGGTTTTATTGTTGTTTTTAAATTTTTTACAGACAATGCTCCTCCTTATTGCTTGCACTGAGACAGAACAATTCTACTATTCCCCTTCCCCCTAGTATGTCACTGCAGAGTATGAATATGATATAATTTCAACATTTCAATTTTCGTGATCACGTGTCAGTGCTATACAAAGTACATGGTCTGCAAACTGCTTATACTTGGTTGGTGATGAGACAAATAGTTTGCATCATAATATATATTAATATAATGTTTCCTTCATCCAGACAATTATGTAAATGAGGTAGTTTACCTGAACCGGTGTGTAATGATTTGCTTTCTGTAACAAGTCCCTTGCAACAGGATGGTAACGAACTGTTCACAGAGCAGTACTAGGCAGTACTAGGCTCTTGGAACAGCGAAGATCTGAGACAGTTGCAATTTTTCTTACATATTACTCATAATTCAGAGAACATGCTTATATATGCTTTCTAATATAAGAGTGCAAGTGTTTTCCTGAACTTGTTTCTAAATGAAGATATGCTGGGAATTGGGCTATTTTCATAGTCAGCTTTGGTACTTAACAGTAAACTGATCTCCAAAGTTGTTGTACCAGCTTCCCCTCTGACTAGCATGCTGTAAATTTAAATTTTCCCCAAACCATACCATTAGTTAGAAATGTCAGACTTTTCCAATTTCATTAATATAGATGATTTCTCTTTATTATTTTACCTTGCATTTCATGATTACTATTAGAGCAGTTGTTCATCCTCTCATATTAGCCTTTCAACTTTACTACATGTTGTTTCTTACTGATTTGAGGATTAATAAATATTATATTTCAGAAAAATATTTTTTGTTAAGACTGTAAATATCTTCTCTCAAACTCTTGTATTTTAACTGTTTATCTTTTTTGTTTTCTTTTTGTCTTACAATTTTTTTTTATTTTGATGTAATTAGATTCTTCATCAATCTTTTTCTTTATGATTTAAAACATTTTCTGTCTTTATCAAGGTATCCTTTCCTATTCCACCATTATAAATAGAGTCTCTATGTTGTCACCTGTGTTTAAAAGTTTTAAAATTTTCATATTTAAGATTTTAATCCACTTTTTCTTTCTGCTTGGAGTGAGGTCAGTATTTAATTTTATTTTATCATTCCATATGAATAGAAATTTGTATTCTAATGATATTTAAAAATTGATACACACTATTAACTTATAAATTTATAATGGTGACTTGTGTACATCAAATTCTAGTATCTATGCACTTTTTTCCTGTTATTTTTACAATTTCTGGCCATTGGGAATTTTGTTGGTCTTTCACCTATAATATGCTGTTTTACTTACCTCTTATTTGGTAGAAAAGGGCCCTTGGTCCTATGAGTTTTCTGTAAAATTATTTTGTTTATTCTTATATCTTTGTATTTTTATATGTATCTTAGAATTAGTTTATATAATTCAACCAATTATGTTGGGTATTTCTTGTACTTTTTTGTTACTTTTTTTTAAATGTAAGGAAGGATCTTTTGTAATTTTCTTTTTATAGTGCTGTTATCCCCAAAAGTTATTTCAGTACCATGCAATAAAAATGAAAACGATGAAACTCTATTAATTTCAAATGAAGAATCAACTTTGAAGTAAATAATTTTTTTCTGATTTGGAAGCTCTTATTTGTTATATCAGAAAAACCATCCATGCCAGCACATTGATTACAAAATTAATGAATGACACTAGTTGCTTGCAGAAGTAGAATTCTAATGCACATGCTTGCCAACTGTTAGTAAATTTACTCCAATGAAAAATTATTTTTAAAATATTATATTGAAATAAGTTTAGGAAAGAATCAGAAAGAACTTCATACAAGTCTATATTTCAATCATCTCATAGTATGAATGAGTCAAATTCAGGAGAGAGTAAAATATAGGCATCAAGTGGTTGTCTATGTGCAGAATTATTAGGTCAGGATGTCAAAGACTGAAAGTATTGGTTCAGAGCACCTGGCTTGGCTCTGGCCCTTATAGTGAGAGAAAGGCAGGGATAAATGTCCAGTCTAGGATACACATAGTCTACAATAAAAAAAGAAAATTGAACTTATAGTCAGTCTGGTAAAGTGAACTAACATGATAAACTTCCTCATAGTAAACTCACAGGAACAATCTATAAAATATAATTTAATATTTACTTAACAAATCTTAAAAAAATATATATAAAAAAACAATTCTTGAGTGCTAAAAAGAGAGAAGCACTTCAAATTCAGGTGTATGAAGAGGAATTTAATTGAATGGTATATGAAAATACTGGAACTAGCATATGCCTTGTACTAGGAGTTTTAATGTATATGCTGGAGACAGTAATTCATGATATATTTCTCTTGAAATAATCCAATTCCATATTTAATATGATTAAATTTTTGGACTTTTATTAATAGATTATAGCAGTATTTGATTATATATAGCAGCTCTGGGGATGAAAACATGTAGTCATTGAAATAAAAATTTAATAAATGAGTTATAAAAAGATTAAGCCAATTGGAAGATGAGTTTGGTATACTGAGGAATCAAACATATTGTTGAACAAAAGATAAAGAAATGTTAAATAAATATATATATTTTTTAAAAACAGAGAAAAAATAATGAGAAAGTTCAAAGTTCAATGCGTGTTGAATAGGAGTTCCAGAAGGAATGAACAGAGACTTGAGAAGAGAAAATACTGACAGAGTAATAGCTGAAGTTTTCTCAGATGGATAAATCAGGAGTCTTCTGACTGAAAAGTATAGTGAGTATATAGTAGGAAAATTAAAGCAGTGTATAGTTATGTATTGAAGCAAAAATACATCATAGTACTTATTTGCATTCATTCCTAAATATGTAATTACTAAACATTTTCAACTATGTCATTATGTTTTTAGATACAAAGAAACAATATCACAAGCAGTAGAGGGAAAGCGATCCCCTAATAGAAGCAAACAAGCAAACATACAGATGAAAACTACAAAGATAAGAGTTCTGGTAAAGCTGGCAGAAGGTTAACGTTGTGTTTGCCTCCTTTCATGACCACATCTAAACTGGAGTGGCTCCATAGTGTAGTGGTTAGCACATCTGCTTTACATACAGAAGGCCTTGGGTTCACACCCCAGGTGGAGACACAGACTATACCCCGGGTGTGCCAGGCCCCAGGTGCATGCCGCGAGCATGTGGAAGGAGACACTTCACCTTCAGAGATCCAGTTCTTAAAGGGAAATGACAATATCCATAGGTCAGGGGTGAAAGTGGTGGTGGTGGGGGGGCAGAGATTAAAGAGAGGAGAAAAAAATTACAACTAAACTACAGAGCAACTATCATTGAGAATCGCTGGAAGTTTAGCTATACAGAAGTCCCAACATCAAGGACGTATATAAGCCACATCAAGACTGGAAGGGTGGAGACACAGAGCAGGCTGATCTCACACCTATGTGTGGCAGTAGAGAATCAAGAAGAATATCTCAGCTGTGGAGGTCTCCCCCTGAGGAGTGAGGGATCGCACCCCACAATGGGCCCCACAGCACAAAGTTCCAGGGCCGGGGAGAGAAATATCCACAACTTCTGGTTGTGAAAACCAGCTGAATTTGTGGCTAAGTGAGACAGAGTACTGCTGGAGTCTCAAGTGTTCCTTTTAAAGGGTTCACACATGAATTTACTTGTTAATGAACTCATTCACTCTGAGTTCCAGCACTGGGGGTGCAGCTCGAAAGGTGTCAGGGACATACAAGAAAGAATTGAGTTGTCTAGCTTCAAGGCAGTGTTGGAGGGGCACCTTTCTCCCAGACAGAAGTCCTGGCAGAAGTCACTGTTCTTTTGTTGAGCCCTCGCCCTACCAGGTGCAAACACAGGAGTGGCACCATATCTGTATCTTTATAACCTAGCTAACACCATTCACTTAACTCTGGTGATTCCCTGAGACTATACCCTACTCAACTTGCAGGCCCACTCAAGCCTTTTTCAGTGGCTTTTTCATAGAAACTATCTTAGCTAATGCTGTGGACTTTCCAAAAAATCTCTCAAAGAGATTTAAGCAGCATCTGGCCTTGGCATGCTGGAAGCAGCCAACCTCTGTCTACAGCTTAGCTTCTCCGAACACCTTCAAACTCAGAATGATGACAATCATCAACGAATCAATTTGTAGACATACCAAGTGGCCCTGGGCTTGGCAGAGTCAGCAGCTGAACATGGCCTGCATCAGAGCCCCTCCCAAGAGACCACAGAACCAACACACCTGGTGGCCAGCTTCAGACCACACCAGAGCACCATACAACCACCTCTATAAATGACATATTCAAAAGGAAGTTTCAACAGGCACCAAAGCCTTGCTAAAATGAATCCTTCTCTGTAGGGTCAGTCCTTTAACAACGGCTCCTCTATTGTAGTCATGGCCAGTTCTCACAATCAGCCTCAGAGTCAGTCTCTCCCATTGATGTGCAAATAGCAACTAATGCTCAACAACAATAGAAGCACACACACAACCCACACAAGGGATACACCTGGAGCACCCAGCTCAGGTGACCAGAGAAACTGTATCACTGGGCCCCACAGGACACCTACTACATAAGGCCACTCTACCTAATACATAGAAACAAACACATGAAGGCAGCCAAAATGAGAAGACAAAGAAACATGACCCAAAAGAAAGAACAGAGCAAAGCTCTAGAAAACGAACCAAATGAAATGGAGACACACAATCTACCAGATGTACAGTTCAAACACTTGTTAGAAGGATGCTCATTAATCTCAGTGAAAACTTCAACAAAAAGACAGGAAACATAAAACTGGAAATAGAAAACAGAAAAAAAGAACCAGTCAGAAATGAAGAATGCAATTACCGAAATAAAAAATAAATTGGAGAAAATCAACAGTATATTAAATGAAGCAGAGAATTAAATCAATTTGGAAGATAAAGTAGCAGAGAACACTCAAACAGAACAGCTAAGACAAAAAATCTAAAAATATAAGGATAGTTTAAGGGGCCCCTGGGACAGCAAGCATACCAGCATTTGCATCACAGGGATACCAGAATGAGATGAGAGAGAACAAGAAAATAAAAACTTATTTGACAAAATAACAATGGAAAACTTCCCTAACCTGGCGAAGGAAATAGACATACAAGCCCAGGAAGCACAGAGAGTTCCAAACAAAATGAACTCCTGAAAACCCACACCAGACACATCACAATGAAAATGATAAAGGTTGAAGACAAAGAATCTTCCAAATGGCAAGAGAAAAGCATTTAGTTACCTTACAAGAGATGTCCATAAGACTGTCAGCTGATTTTTTAACAGAAACTTTGCAGGTCTGAAAGTTTTGGCACAAAAAATTTGAAGCCATGAAAAGCAAGGACCTACAACTAAGATTACTCTACCTAGAAAAGCTATCATTTAGAATTGAAGGACAGATAAAGAGTTTCCCAGACAAGAAAAAGCTAAAAGAGTTCATTTGCATCAAACCAGTATTACAAGAAATGTTAAGGAGATTTCTTTAAGAAGAAAGGAAAAAAGGTAAAAAATGTGAATAATAAAATACTAATAACTACATATCTATCAACAAGCACTTTAAATGTTAATCAATTAAATGTTCCAATCAAAAGACACAGGGTGGCCAAACGTATAAGAAAACGAGTCCTTTACATATGCTTCCTACAGGAAACTCACTTCAAATCAAAAGACACAGACTAAAGTAAATGGATGAAAAATATACTTCATGAAAATAGAAATTTAAAAAGAAGCTGGATAGCAATACTTATACCAGACAAAATAGACTTTAAAACAAAGGCTATATAATAAGAGACAAAGAAGGACCCAGTATTTCCACCTCTGGGTATCCACCAGAAGAAACCCAAAAGACTACTTCAAAGGTATATGTTCATATGTTCATTATTATTTACAATAGTAGCATTATTTACAATAGCTAAGATGGAGGCAACCCTGTGTCTATCAATGGATGAATGGGTAAAGAAGAGGTGGTACATATATAAATGGATTATTACTCAGCCATAAAAAGAATAAAATCTTGCCATGTGCTATGACATAGATGGACCTAGAGGATATTGTACTGAGTGAAGTAAGTCAGAAAGAGAAAGACAAATGTCATATGATTTCACTTATATGTCTAAAAGACAAAGTAAATGAAGAAACAAAACAAAACAAGCTCATAGATACAGAAAACATTTTGATAGTTGACAGATGGAGCAGAATTAGGGGGATGGATGAAAAAGAAAGAGATTAAGAAGTAAAAATTGGTGCTAGTCTAGTTGTGAATGTATATTGTTTGTACTTAATTCTTCACTGTATTAATGTTCAGTTTACTAAACTGACTGCCTCAAGTTCAGGCAAGTTATAATGCCTCGTTGTGCTACAATAAAAAAAAAAACACATGCAAAAAAACAAGTAAAAATTGGTAGTTACAAAATAGTCATGGGAATGTAAAGTACAACATAAGGAATTTAGTCAATATTATAACTATGTATGCTGTCAGATGCATAATAGGGTTTATCAGGGTGAACACTTCATAAGTTATATAAATGTCTAATCACTATGTTGTAGACCTGAAACTAATATGATATTGTATTTCAACTCTAACTGAAAAATAAAAAATTATTTTAAAAAGAAGCAAAAAAATAGGGTAGATGAATAGATAAGAAAACAAGATCCTTACATTTGCTGTGTACATGAGACTCATTACAGTTAAAAGTCACACACAGACTAAAAGTAAAGAAATAGAAAAAAAATGTTTTCATGAAAATGGAAACAAATGAAAAAAAATCTAGAGTAGAGATACTTATGCCAGACAAAATAGACTTTAAATCAAAGGCAATATAACAAGAGACTAAGAAGGGCCCAGTAATCCCACCTCGGCATATTTATCTGAAGAAAACTTAAACACTACTTTGAAGAGACATATGAATCTATATGTTCATTGCCACATTATTTACAATAGCCAAGATATGGAGGCAACCTGGGTGTCCATCAATGGAAGAATGAATAAAGAATAAATTGTACACATGTACGATATAATATTACTCAGCCATTAAAAGAATAAGATCTTGCCATCTGAAACAACATAGATGGACCTAAAAAGTATTGTGCTGAGTGGAGTAAGTCAAACAAAGAAAAACAAATGTCATATAATTTCATTTATATGTGGAATCTAGAGAACAGGATAAAAAAAATAGAAATAAGCTCATAGATACAGAGTATTTTGATGGTTGTTGGATGGGAATGTGAAAGATGGCTGAAGCAGGCAGGTGATTAAGAGGTACAAACTGGTAGTTACAAAATAGTCATGGGGATGTAGAGTGTAACATGGGGAATACAGTCAGTAGGTTTGTATTATTTATGTATAGTGTTAGATGGGTACTAGATTTATCAGGGTGATCACTTTGTAATTTATATAAATGTCTGATCACTGTGTTGTATACTTGGAATTAATATAACATCATATATGAACTGTAATTGAAAAATAAAAATATTAAAAATATAAAAACTACAAAGATAAGTGGTATAATAGAAATAGGTAAAGAATATTATGACTATGCGACTAGAGAGTATGAGGATGCATCTCTACCTCAAAAAGTCAGGAAGTCTTTAAAATGAGATGGTGCTTGAGCTCAGTTTTGCAAAAAGAACAAATAAATAACATATGGTAGATTACTATTTTAGCAAAATAAAAGAAATAATTGTAGGCAATACATACATAAGCATAATCATATGGGGGCCCACATCATGTTCTAGGACCTACAGATAGTCTGATATAGCAGAGAGCAGAATGAGGCTCAGGCAGTATGCAGTGATGGAAGTTAAGGCAAAGCAGAGGATGTAGCCTAAGTTTTCTCTGAAAGAAGATGGTCAGTCCCACTCAAAGTGTGGTCTGTGAACTGAAGCAAGCCCATCAACTCTCTAAGGTCCTTAGTGAGATAAGAAGGAAAAATGAGAAACAGCATTTAGGAACTTTTATAGCAATTTGACCTTAACAAGAAATCCAAGTGTGTGACTTTGTACTACACAAAGTATCAGTCTGAGAGAGTTTGGAAACAAAAGACAAATAAAAAATGACAATAAAAATTGGTTCATAGATAGTTTGAAAGGGCTTCCGAAGTGTTCTCAATTGGGGAGGAGCTGTTACAACAAGGCAACTACCACAATGTTATATATGAGAAAAATGGGCTCAGAGTAGTAAGACAAGTTGCTTCAGTTCAAATACCAAATTAAGTGAGACATATTCTTTTTGACCTCAATGATATCAAATATGTATACCTTATTGTGAATTTAAGTTATTCTATGTTCTTCCAGGAAATTTTAAAACAAACCTATAAAAGAGCATACTCTATGGCTTCCCCACCTTCTTCTTCGAATCCACACAAATGAAAGAAAATATATATTTCCAAAATCCATTAGCATTTTTGAAAAACAAAGAGACTCCATGGCAGACTAGAAATTGTGAAGAGTCTTGACAAATTAAAAGCAGATGATATGTAATTAAAGAAAGAAACCTTAGTTCGAGATTAATGAAGGATGATACTATAACAAAAGTGGTAGTTATAGCAAGCATGCTGATTGCCCAGAGATGATGGATAACTAGAATAAGGAAAGAAGGCACAGAGGAAAATAACAGAGAGATTAGCTTAATTGTCACAGGTTGAGTGACCAGAAATCTCTTGCACATCTTGAGACAAGCAGCGAAAATTGAATATATGGGTTTCTTTCAGGTGGTGACAGTGAAAGTGGGATCTTGAATCAAAGAATGAGAGCAATGGTCCAGATAGATGGTAACACTTGAAAGAAATGAAGAACATATGCAAGCCACAATGCTAGTCATGGCTGGTGAGCATGCCCCAGAACTAAATCACATCAAAATAAAAGCCACAATATGCCCTGCCTCTACTCTCAGTAGACTATGCAAACAGAATCTGAAAAACCATCTCAACTAAAAAAAATATATATGCAATAAAAAAGTTAATAAAAGTCAAGGAAAGTCAATATCAAGAATAAATGATGATCAACTAAAAAATAACACATGTAAGTAAGCAGAGTTAATAAATGTGAGCTGTAGAGGTCTTTAAGATGAATTGTATTAACATTCTGAGAGAAATGAAAGAAGCAGCAGAAATCATTAAAATGGACAATTTAATTATTGGCATAAAATAAAACATTAGTTGTTGGAATAAATAACAGAATGGATTTAACTGAGAAAAAATTAGTTTTTTGGTTGAAAACAAAACGTATTCCCAGAATGCAGCATAAAATATAAAGATATGTACATCATGCAAGAAAAGTCTCACATAGGATGGGTTGAAAATTCCCAAAATCAATTCAATAGCATTTGGGAAAGAAAAAAGAAAATACAATGGAGAGAAAGTTAATAGAATGTCCTACAACTGAAGAGAAACATAAGTTCTGAAATTAAAGAGATCTATGAAGTATTCAGTAGAAATAAATTTTTAAAAACTCACAAAAACAAGTGTTGTGAGTTTAGAATAACAGCAAGTAAGAGAAAAATTAAAGCCTATAAAATTTCTTTGGTGTGAAAGAGAAGAAAAGATATCAACAAATTTGAGAATCAGGTTGCCATCAAATTTTCCACTAATGACACTGAACATAAGAAGAATGGGCAGGATGTGTTGGGAGGAAATTTTTTAATTAATTTTTTTGCCGTAATATTGGTAAATAAAATTACATAGATTTCAACTGTACAATTCAATAATACATCATGTGCATATTGGATTGTACATTCACCACCCAAAGTTAAATTTCCTTCTGTTACCATATATTTGACCCCCTTTACCCTTATCTTCCTTAGTTCCTCTACTAACCACTAAACTCTTGTCTGTATCTATGAGTCTCTGTTTGTCTTATTTGTTGCTTTCAGTTTTATATCTCACATATGAGTGAAATCATATGGTTCTCAACTTTTTCTGACTTATTTCGCTTAACATGATAATTTCAAGATCAATCTATGTTGTCTCAAGTGGCAGTATTTTGTCTTTGCTTATGGCTGAGTAATATTCCATTTTGCACATATGTACCACATATCTTCTTTATCCAATCATCTATTGAAAGACACTTTGTTTCCATGTCTTTGTCACCATGAATGATGCTGCAGTGAACATCAGGGTGCATATATCTTTACGAATAAATGTTCTCAAATTTCGGGAGTAGATTCCCAGAAGAAGAATTCCTGGGTCACATGGTAATTCTATTCTTAATTTTTTGAGGAACTGAAATAACCATTTTCCATAGTGGCTGTACCAATTTACATTCCCACCAGCAGTGTGTGTGGGTTTCTTTTTCTACACAACTTTGCCAACTTGTTATATTGAAAACCATTCTAACAAGTTGGAGGTGGTTATGTCATTGTAGTTTTGATTTGCATTTCTCCAATACCTAGTGAAATTAAGCATCTTTTTATATGACTGTTGGCCATTTGTATGTTTTTTGAGAGAAGTGTTTGCTCAGGTCATCTGCTCATATTTTAATTAGATTGTTTTTGTTGTTATTATTGAGTTGTATAATTCTTCCTACATTCAGATATTAGCCCCTTATCAGAGGCGTTGTTTTCAAATATTTTTTTTTTTTTCCCATTCAGTTAGTTGCCTCTTTGTCTTGATGGTTTCTTTCGCCCCACGGAAACTTTTTAGTTTGATATAGTCCCATTTATTTATTTTTGCTTTTACTTCCGTTGCCTTTGAAGTTAAATTTAAAAAATCCTCTCTAAATCCAAGGTCTATAAATCTAGAACCTATGTTTTGTTCTATATGATTTATTGTTTCAGGTCTTATATTCAGGTCTTTGATTCATTTTGAGTTAATTTTGGTGTATGGTGACAGCAATCTAGTTTCAATCTTTTTTATGTGGCTTTCAAATTTTCTCAGCATCATTTTTTGAAGAGGCTTTTTTTCTCCCTTGTATGTTTCTGGTTCCTTTGTTGTAAATTATTTGCCCATATGTATATAGGTTTATTTCTGGACTCTCATATTACTCAAAGCAATATACAGATTTAATGCAATCCTCATCAAAATACGATTTTTTTAAAAGAAATGGAACAAAAAATCATCAGTTTTATATGGAATCACAAAAGACCCAGAATAGTCAAAGAAATCCTGAGAAAAAAGAACAAAGCCAGAGGTATTACATTGCCTGACTTCAAGCTGTACTATAAAGTGACAATAATCTAAACGGCATAGTATTGGCAGAAAAACAGACACACAGATCAATGGAACAGCATCAGGAGAAAATTTTATTTTATTATTATTAATTTTTCATTAAACAATTTTTTAATTAAAAGTAATAAATGAAACGTTTACATAACATGATTAAAAATCAATTAGATAATATTTCTATGGTATGTTTAAAAAATTAACCTAAGTACACAGGCAATTTTAATATTTTATAAAGATGGCATATCATTAGTGGGTAAAGGAATAAATTATATAATAAATGGTATTAGGAAAGTTGTTATCTACATGGAAATACATACAAATTTAAATCTCTTATAAAACATGTATAGTATGGACAAAGACTTTTAAAAACCTATAAATTCTAAGAAAATAGTATAGAAAGCTATGTTTTGAACTTGGAATGATAGGTATTTATGTATACGCAGAAGCCATAAAAAAAACATATGTACACATAGGACTATACTTTTAAAAAAAATGCTACATAAGTAGTGGCAAAATATTTGGAACACATGGAACAAATAAAGCAATTACCACTTAAATGATACAAAGAACTCCTACTAATACCAAGAAAACAAAACAAAAATAGTTAAGAAGAAAAAAGATTTGAACAAAGTATTTTCAGAAGAGGGAGCATAACTGTTTGAATTAGGAAAATGCAAATTAAAGCACTAATGGATATCTTTTGAAAGTTAGATTGGTGAAAAAGAAAAACTGTGATAATGTCAAGTGTTAGCAAAGGGTAGAGGAAATAACTTTGAAACAATGTGGTAGAAATATAAATTGGAATAGCTATTTTGGATGACAATTTGAGGGTGTTGATCTTTGATTCCAATTCTTCATATATTCTCTAGAGAAACGTACGAAGTTTACACAAGAAAACACAAACTGGATCTTCATAGTAGTACTGTTTGATGATATGGTAAATATTTTAAATTTGAAAATGTTTACTTTGATTGACACAATATTCAATACCTCTAAGGATCATAAAGCAGAGCCAAATGTCAGGTAATAAAAAATAAAACCTCGTTTCTCTAGATGACAGTTTTATCTTTTACTTACTGGAACAGTTCTATAAATAAACCTAAAGAAATTAGTAGCTATACTATAAAGTTAAGAAATAAAGGGTGCGTTTTATTTCAAGTTATATTATCAAGTACAAGTAATTCAAATTTTCCGTCCTTTACCTTCTTCAACTGAGGGATTCTTACCTAAGTTTTAATCATAAACGTTTGGAAAGTCAAAGAATTATCTGATTCAATTTCTTGACTTTTGAAAGACAATACAAATATCTATTACAGATGATATTTATCTCTGTAGTTGAAAGTGTCATAGTATTTCTCTAAAATATATTTCCTCTTGTTGATTTTTCTTTCTTATCCCTTTCTGTTAGTTCTTATTTTAACTTTGTTATGTTTCATCTGCACAGAGCTACCAAACAGTAGGAAAAAAATGTATGAGGAAAATAAAGGTCAGTTACAATATTCTAGATAACTGAAATAACTATAAAACTAAAGATGAAATATTGCAACCCAGAAAATTATAGAATTTATGTGTTGAGGCAATATATTTTTATATCATTGGAATAATAGAAAATGACTAACCTGTGTAAAGATTAAGATACAAATGTTTTCATCCATAAGTTTTTGCCAATCCCTGTAATACTTCCAAATTGGTAATACTACTCGTGGTTTGTTTATTCCCTCATGTCTTCAAAAAGTCTTGACTAAACTCATGTCAGGAACAAAAGGCCATACCATTTACGGTAGATTTCTCTCTTTAGGGTAGGTGAGGGGAATAAAAAAAGTGATAATTTTATTCAGCACTTAATTCATGCAACAAAAGATTTCTGGGGATGCATTATATGCCAGGTTTAACGCTGAGAGTGGTGAACATAGCAGTAAATAAAACAGAATTTTGCTTTGTGGTAGTTATATTCTAGCACATCAAAAATTGTAAAAATGGCTATATTAAAAATTAAAATGTTTGAATTTATTTTTCATATGACTAACATTGGGATCATATAATTATTTTATATATCATCAAATTTTATTATGTATATATATTTTTTGGCTTATTTTTTCCTTAGTATTTTATCTTCTTAAAGACAGTTCTTCCCCACCCCTACTTGGGGCCTAATCAAATACTTGGCACAGAGTAGGAATTTAATAAAGTTTACTAAACAGCCATAGTATTCAACTTCTATGGACCTGAATATCTTCAACTATAGAAATAAGAATAGTGATGATAATAATAATAGTGTTACCAGTATTTATATGGTTGTGAATAGTAACATATACTATCTTTGGAAATCTTCATAAGATTTCAGGCAGAAGACGTTCGATTTGTCAATCTCATTAAAACATATATTTTAAAACACATTTCCATTTATAATATTATTATGAATGAAAACTTTGTGATGATGAGCCCTAAGAAAGAGAAAAATACTTTTGGATATACTTTTAACTATCTCTTACATGTGCTCCAGAGAGGGAAAAAATAACATGCTCACTTTCCCCACCATTTAAGATAATCTAAATGCAGCTTTATTCTTGATGGTCAAATTTTACTGTTCATATTTCCTTCCTTCTATGAGTATTTATATAATTTGTCCTAAATGCTTTTCTGCATAATGAATAGATTATTGTTTTTAATGTTAACAATCATGCCAAGTGTAATTTGTCTTTAATTTTTTTTCTATTTATACAGTAGTAAAACTCTTTAACTATTCTCTTCTTTTGAAAACAAATCACATTTTGGAGGAGAGAAAAAAATGTTTTACACATTTTTTTCATACACGATAAGAAATTCATTCCACAAGTGGTGTAAGACCTTTAAAAGACCTTTATCTACCTCATCGAATAAATTTGATATGCCTTACAGACCATTATGTGAACTCTCCCTCACTGTGCATGCAGATAGTACCATCTCTTGAAAGCGCTAACACTATCATTTCCATTCAGATGATGAAATTGTAATAAAAACAGTTTATATGCTACATTTGTATATGATTACACATTAGATTGTAGAAAGTTAACATTTATTTTTCTTCTACTAATAATTTTTTTTCAAGATCCAATAAATTCAAGAAGCTTTAAAACATGTTTAAACGAAAGTATCTGTTTCATAGGAAAGAATGCCCTGCTGGTGGTGCTACTGATACCGTTTAGAAGCTAAACTAAATATCTATATGCCCCTATGCCATTTATACAGGTTTCTTATATTTTTTTCACAGTACGAGAACTGCTTAGTTATTGCTAATGGTATTTGAATACAGATCCTAATTTACTTTAAATGTGATCCTATTCCAATTTATTTATTTTCTTATTTAATTGTCTTTATAACAAATAAATAGTTCTGAGACCTTAATAAGTAAAAAAAAAATATATATATATAAGATTAACCCAAGTAGAATTCGTATTATCTGCCTATTAAAGTGAATAATTTGACAAGAGCTATGAAGTACTTGAATTTGGTGAAAAAAGACCTCTGATTAAGTAATATGGCTCTTTCTATGATGGAACCTACAAAAACAATTTGTTAAATAGTTATATTTTAAAGCTAAAAATGGATGGAAACCATCTTGTTTAATACATTGATTTTTAGATATGAGAAAACTGATAGAATTAAGCAACACATCTAAACTTTTCATATAGTTAGGAGCAGACTTGAAATTTAGAACTCAGATGACTTACGCATATTTGAAATGGTTTTCATGCTGTTCTTTACCTGATTAAATTGTCTTATCTTTAATGAAGAGTAACATCTAACTTGTTAGAAAACGTTTATATGCCAAACATCTGAAAGAATTGGGCATCCAAAAAGCTGTAAAATTGAGAAAAATTACATAGGCTTACAGTGAGAGGAACCTGTGATATTAAATTGTGTGTGCATTAACATCAATGAGAATTCAATACTGAGATCAAATGTATAATATGCCGTCAAAAGTTTAATAATTCTTCAGTGTCTAATTAAGTCTAAGAAAGCTGCACTATGAGTGAGTCATTGTAATTTCATATTAAGTACAATATAATGAACTGGTATAAATAGGATAACACTGAAGTACCAATGATTTAAGCTGATTGTCTGAAAGCAGGTTTTATGTTACCTCAACCTTTTAATATCAACTTAGGCTTCTGTAAAAGGCAGAAAGAAAAGAAAAATGCTACACTTGGTGACACATGAAGTGGCACTGGATATTCATGGGCCTTAAGTGATCAATATCTTTATCAGATCTGTGTAAATGTTGTGGGCAAGTACAATTAAACAGCAAATCCCTGGATCAGTTGGCTAAGCTAAATTTCAGCCCCAGAAGCAGATGATTTCACTGGAGGGCACTTCTTATGGAAAGCAGGAAACAAATGTAGAAGATAAATGTTTTAAAGGCAAGTATAGGTTAATAATGGAGTCGCTGTAGTCAGAGCACCTGGGTTCAAAACTCTATCCATTGTCTGGTTCTATGATTTTGTACAAGTCACTCAACCTCTCTGAGCACCAGTTTTCCCATCTGTGAAACATAATATTTCCTTCATAGCACTATAATGAGTAATAAAAAGAAAGTATACATGGAAAAAGCACAGAAGAATAGCAAGCATTCAATAAATGTTCATTTTTATTCATGAAAGAGCATTTTCCAAGTAACATTTAGGCAAGGGAATTCCTCTTTAAAACACAAAGATCTATGCATTTGCATTAGAAGTAAGTTCCATAGAAATCACATTTACTAATTCTAATTTATACAGATTCATGGAACATCAATTATGAACAGAAATAGAAAAAAAAAGAATGGTTGAAACACAAATGTAAAAAAGTCAGGCAAAAAAATCATAAATATAAATAGAACTAAGATAGATGTATTCATGTGCTTTGTAATTAATTTATCAACAATGATTTTAGAAAAGAACAGATCATTATGAAGCATAGAGAAGAACAATAACGGAAGACAAAATAAAACAAGAAGGCTGAAAGGAGGTCCAGACCAGGACCAGAGAAGAAGCATTGGCTATTTCTGGTGAAAGATTCACCAGTACCAGAAACATATACATGTATTTATTGTTTTCTATACATCATTTATAAACACATTGACTATTAGTCACAATATATAATTTATTTTACAGTGAAAACTAAATTCTTCTCAGTTCACTGTCTTTATAAAATGTAAATTCAAAGAACCTCTTCAGATACTGAAAAGGAAAGTTTTTATAATATTTTCTTCCTAAGGAATAGAGTTACTCTATTGGTATCTCAGTTGGGTAGGTTTGTGGAGTCATTGTCACAGATTACTGCCTGGAAAAGGACTAGTCCTATTTAGATTAATTAGTTTTTACAATAATCTTCTGAATGCACCTACAGAAATCTGTTGTTAGAAAAAAATTTCTGACCATAATATAATACAATTTTGAAAATACAAAATTGCCCAAACTAAAAGCTATAGCTTTTAGTAACTATATGCCTAATTATATTATAACTGTACATTATATAGCATTTCTTAAAATGCAATTAGGCATATAGTTACCAAGTATAAATATATCCCCCAGAAGAAACCAGATTGTGATGAAAATCGAAAGCTCACAGGAGAGCAGTGAATTTTTAGAAAAATTTTGAGTTACTATACCTTTTTTTAACAATACACCTTTCTGACATGCAGGAATTCTCAGTTTAATGCAGAACATAAACACCTGCTCATTAGATAGGTTCTGTTTTGTTTTTTGTTTATTTCCCACATAGAAAAGCCTCACAGGCTCTTTCTAGGCACAGCTTCTGGTCTCAATGATGGCAGAGATCCCTTTTCTGTCTTATGAGCGATAGTGATAGCCGAGATACCAGTAAATCAATGAATAATCCATCATAATGTTTATATTATGGTTTAATTATCATCCCTTATATATATACAAAATGATTTACATTTTCTAAAGTTAAATATAAAGAGAATTCTGACTGTCATATCAATTTTACTGATTGTCAAATTCATGTATTTGAACTGACTGATTCCAACTGATGAATTGATGAAACTTGATTTCCCTTCCATCGGCATCTCTTTCAGAGCGATTGCTTAAAGATATTTCCAGACAGAAAAGGACCATGCTTTGGTCAAGAATATTTCAGTAGACAACATACAGTATGGAATAGCTGAAGCTTTGGATAAGCTTCTAGGTTTTCTAAGAGTTTTTTATCATCTCCAAATAAGAACAATCAGAGTTCACTAAATGAGATTGTTTACTGACATTTATGCAACTGAGGTCCCAATATTCAAACTGAAATTCTAAAGTAAAGTCTCTTCCTTTAAAGTACAGTTATATATTATGACAAGATCCAGAGAATTCTTTAAGTAACTCAGAAATCTGGGGAGAGACAATATAGTAGATAAGATTGACTAGACCCTACAATGAAATCTGTGTACATTTATTATACAATAAATTATATATGTTATATAATTTATATATATTTTATATACATACACACTATATACATATATACATATACATACATATGTATATATGTACATAGTATGTGTATGTGTTTAAAATATACATATACACATATACATATGCATAAAAATGAGAAATGTTTTATTTTTGATATGATTTTCTTTCAAATTCACTGATTCTCACTACCACAATTATGTTCTTTTTCCTTATGTATCGAGGATTTTTTTTTTTTATTCAGTTCTTGACATTTATTATCTCAATCCCTTTCGTTGTCATTGTCCACAGTTTACTTCCAGCACACATTCTTTTTTAAGTTGATTTCTATGGCAGTTTATTCCTTCCCATCTATACTGGATTATGTCTGCTGTATTAATTTAATGCTTCAGGCGCGGTGTTTCTTTTTTGCTCCAGTCGGGAGAAAAGGTGCTCTGTGTTATGTCTGTATTCCATCTCTTATCCACTGTGTTCTCTCTACCACACTGAAGCATGAGGAGGACTTTTTTTGTACTCTCTTGGACTAAAAAGTAACTTTCTTTTTGAAGTTTAAATTGAAAACCGATTCCTCCTTTATGTAGCACTGTGACACTCCTGTGCGATGCTGTTAAACACTATCCCTGGTTGCGGTAGCTCAGAGGACAGCCTTTTGACCATTCCATGCCTGCTTTTGGGTGGAATAGACAATCATAGACATTACCCCATTTTATCCCCACAAGAGGTATGAACAGCAAGAAACACATTCAGCTAGATTAAATCAATCACCTGAGGTCACGTACCTAGTAAATTTCAGATCAGGGATTCAAGCAAAGGTCTTTTGACTTTAAATCCCTTGGTACTTCCATTATACCATATTGCTGTCTATTGACTTAGCATCATCATGATACATAAATTGTAGTAGAAATAAAATTGAACAGAATTATTGTTTACATGTCTGTTTTTGAAAGAGAAGATAGCCTACATTGATGCTGATTTAAAAAACCAGTCCCTTCTGATCAATTCTTTAGTATAGCAGAGTGGAATAATTTTTATATTTAAATATTCCCATCTTGTACAAACAGAATTAGACTTCATGGCAAAGTAATAGTGTGAGGGGTGTGGTAGAATTGAATCTGTTAATATTTAAAAAATTCTTTTATTTTTGATTTAAAAATTACTTTCACCATAAAAATAGCATTACAATTTTATAATTTATAGTTCAGTAAACTTTAAAAATTTATTTCACAAACTGAAACACCTTCCTGCCTGCTATTGTAAATAAAGTATATAAAGTCATCTGAATAAAATGTTACTTATGAGAAGAATCAGTTATTCTTTAAACCAATGATTGTTTTTCTGCTTAATAGAAAACTTCATTGCTGCTGAAAAGAAAATGGACCTTGACCCTTCAAATTAATTTTTGTATTTTTGTTACAATTAGTATTTGTATTGAAACAATATAAGTGATCAAATAGGAGACTCCTGAGAGATTGATTATTTTGGCTCTTTTTTTTTTTCTTTTGGCCCTTTTAATGATTGACTATCAGCCTACAAAAGCAGAATTCCTACCTCTTCCTATATAAGGCTATTATTTTCTTCTCTTTTCTTCTCTCTCATTTCTTCT
Organism: Pteropus alecto; assembly: GCF_000325575.1. NCBI lineage: Eukaryota > Metazoa > Chordata > Mammalia > Chiroptera > Pteropodidae > Pteropus > Pteropus alecto. The sequence continues at coordinate 20,321,697 of NW_006434839.1, forward strand.
GTCTCCCCCCACCCTTCCTACCTTCCCTCCCTCCTTCCTTTCTTTCACTCATTATAAAAATAGTATTCACTAGAATCTATTAGAATCAAAACAATCTTATTTTGTGCACTCCCTGCATCCATCACACGCACTATTGAGAACTTGGATTTCTAGAGAGCAGAAATAATACATTACCTCAGTGGACCATCTAAGCAATTTATGACTCTAGCATTCTGGTAAGAAAATATTTAATACTCAAGCTGTTACTGAGTTAGATGTCGATACTTCTCATACAATGTGCAGCCAAAGGCTTCTTGCTAAGTGCCCATCTATGAAAGCCAACAAGATATATTGTGGGAAACAGGCTTTCACAGAGAATTTTCATTTGGGAATAATGTGATAAAGCCTCTTTCTCTCTTTGTGTTATTTCCAACTGGAAACACCATGAGAAAATATGTTTCTTATTATATTTCCTATCTGTTCAATTGTGTATATGGGCCAAGAGACCAGTTGAATGTAAAGAAAAGACTCAAAGTTAAGAGTTACCAGCAAAACAATGAGAGAAAATCCTTTTACTTCTCCAGGTTGATCAGATATTTCGAAATATTTGAATCCAATTTCAAGTAAAGACAAACACTACGT
>NW_006434839.1:20322378-20325134 GCF_000325575.1 Pteropus alecto
AATTCTATGTTGTATTCTTTATTTACATTACATTCAGGATTTTAAATCTGAATGAGGATTAAGGAGAACTATGATTATTTTTTTTTTTCCTTTTGCTTGGTTCACTTTCTGTTTTGATATTCTTCACATTTCCATTTTGTGAAGAAAGATAATCTTTTTCAAATCCCAGTGGCTCTATTCCTTCTGCTGTGTGTAAATGCCTATTCATACCAATATTGCTTATAAAAGTCTTCTATTTGAAAGCTCAACCAACAGTCTAAATTTTAGTCCCCATCCACCCAACCCTTTTCCAACTGCCCCGCCTCCCCGGCCCCTGGTAACATTGTTCCTGTTTTTGTTTCTCTGAGGGGTGATTTTAACAAGCAAATTCTGTGAATTGTCTCTCCTTTCTCCACATCCCGACTTTATCACATTGGGCAGTGTCTATATGGAAACAGCCTTTGCCTCTTAAGCTCAAGTATTTTATGTTGGCACTAATAGAAAAGTATAAAAAATTACAGATAGACCTGTGGTTCAAATTTGGCATCGCTGTCCCAAACTTAGAACATCCTGCCAATAAGATTGAACTGATAACCACCTGCTGGCTGACCAGTTATATGTGCTTTCCTTGGCAATTGGCTGCCAATAAGTTATGTACTGATGGAAAATAAGATATATTGATTGTAGGTAGGGCAAATATTTCATTAGAACATAAAAATGGCCACCCTGAGCTTTGGGACAGATTTATATATTAGTCATTATGGTCATCACCAGCATTAAAAAAAAAAAAAAGACAGAAAGATGTTTTTGTTTTTCTTACATTGCAGTGAAAGATCCCCTTCATCTGAGACCACAGAGCATTATTTAAACATTATTTGATTCATTCCTATAATATTCTCACAAGGACAAAGACAAACATTGCCAATTTTATTTTACAAGTGAGGGGTTCTTGGCAAGGAGGAAGTTTGGTAAATAGAGAGACGATTATGCCAGGTTCTATTAGAAATATAGTTGGGTATGTCTCAATGCAGAAAATGCTACTCTATCACTAAAACTTTTACCAGAAATGTATGCAGATTTTAATAACTGATTTGGATGGAGCTATAATTTTACATCAAATAAACAAATACATACTCTTTGCCTATTATGTACAAGGTTCTATAATAAGTGGTTGAAAGATTTAATTTCCAAGCATAGAGAGGCTAGCACTTTTCTGGTTTGCACTTCGCAGTTAAGTATTTTTTCTATATGGTTCTTATTGGGCAATACTTTTAGAGCTTATGTTTTTTGTCCCTTTGGAATCATTGACAATATTCCATTTAAATTTCTTAAACAAAAATATTTTAAAGGAAGTATTGTACATATATATGTATATTAATGAATCTATTCATGTCTTATTTTCAATTTCCTTCCAATTGAAAATAAGTAATGACTCTTGTGACAATAAAAATATAAATAATGAGACTATGTTCCGCTACACACTTTCTAACAAAAAATTTTATTTTGTATCACTTTTAGATTAAAAGGTGTAAACAGAGAAAGAAAAATATTTTATATATATATATATATATATATGAATATATGAATCAGGAATCTAAAAAAAGCAAAACAAATAAACAAAAAAAACAAAGACAGACTCACAGAAACAGAGATCAAATTGATGGTTGCCAGAGGGAAGTGGGGTGGGAGGATGAATAAAAAAGATGAAGAGGAATATAGACAATTATATTGTGATAAGTTGCATGGTAACAGATTACTAGACCCTGGTGATCACGTTGAATGTAAATATCGAATCACTATATTGTACATCTGAAATTAATATAATATTGTATACTAACTATAATTAAATTTTAAAAAGTTGTAAACATAGTATACAGACAGTTCCCATATACCCATCACCCAGCTTCCTTCAATGTTAACATCTTATATAACCATGGTGCCTAAATTGACAAATGCACAAGCACTATTAACTCAATTATAGACTATTTGGATTTTACCAGTTTTCTATTTCAGAATCAAATCCAAGATACCACATTACATTTGTCATGTCTCCTCTTCTACAAACTTTGACATTCTATCATTCTTTCCTTATTTTTCATGACTTTGATATTTTTTGAAGCATATACAGTCTTTGATGAATCTAGTAAATAGCATGGTTTATATCTATGGGCTAAAAGATGAAATGTATGTTAATTACATAAAAACTTTTTTTTTTTAACTTTTTTCCCTCTCATCAATTTGTATAACCCATTTCAACTCTATTTCGTTCACTTTTATTATGGTAAGTGCATAAGAAAAATTTTAAGGCAAAAAAAATGTCAGAATTACTCAGTCAAAATTTTTACACTAGAAGGGACTTTAGCTTCCAACTTCCACCCCGCCACAGCCCCGCAAAAAAAATAAAAAAAGAAATAATAGAACCAAGACTTGCCCAAGGAGCCATAGTTATTCAGTGACAGAGCAGGGACAGAGCAGAACTAATATGATACCATCTACATTAATACATTACTTCCCAGCTGACAAGTTGCCCACATAGACATGATTTCCTTTGGTTTTCACAAAATTCTTTGTTCCTGGAACATATTAGGCAAGTTTCTACTAGAGATTTTGTTTCACTTGTTTCCACTATCTAGAATACTATTCCAACAGATACACAATTGATTAATTCTATCTTTTTAAAATATTTGGTTCAATCTCAGTTTCCCCTTGATACTTACCTTGATGACCTACTTAGTGTTCAGTTTGTGGAGCTCCTACCCATAGTTCTCCCATCCAGT
>NW_006434839.1:20325149-20342929 GCF_000325575.1 Pteropus alecto
TATATGCTTTATTAAATTTATTAAATTTATTTTATATTGTCTGGTCATTGCTCTAAATAAGATCCAAGAAGGCAGGGCTCTTTGTGCACTTATGAGTTCAAGCTAATTAGTACAGAGCCAGACATGTAGTAGATACTCAATAAATATTTGCTATATAAATAAGTGATGGTATGATGCAATAATAATTTTCATATTACAAATGAGGTCTAGAGAATGTAGAGCTTTGTCCACTCTCATACAGCCAGTATCTTGTGTGTTTTGAAACAGAACAATTCTTATCACTTTAAAATACAGAATGCAGATTGGTCAGTCTTCCTGTAGAGCCTAAAAGCAATCAGCAGGGGTTAGCATAGGTACTCTCTGTGGAAACAAACTAGGACATAAGGAAGCTTATTATTTTTTCTAAAATTCATAAATAATGTACTTAACTTTCTGATGTGTTGCTAATATGTTAGTAACTACAGTCAGCTTCCTTCTATGTATTTATACATCCTCTTTAAAGAAAAAAATGCATAAACACACACTTCATATGCAAACACACACATAAGCACAATTGGATACTTGTAAAAGGCCATTTGAGTGAACATATTCCATGAACGTTTCTATGAAGTGAAAAAAGCTTGGAAGAAATAATAATAGTAGCAATCATTTCTTGAATATCTAGAATTAATAAGATCATATTAGGCATTTTAAATATATTATCTAATTTAATGTGTCTGACAGTCGATAAATATTATCAATTGAATAACCTGCTGCTTACAGAGGGTAAATAGTTCATCCAAGTTTATCCAGGAATCTACAGAGCCAAGATCTAACCATTAATCTAACAGGGAGAGGAAGCCTAATATTAGGTACTTTGAATCTATATTTTTATGGCCTTCGCTTCCCCTTTATTTATGCTTGTTTATTCTTCAAAGGAATCGAACTAATTCTAATGATAATCTCTGTACAACATTTGGATGTTTTCAACGTGTTTCTCACATATACTATTCAATCTAATTGTTTCAATGATCCTAGATAGCACATAGATTATCACAGTTTGTAGGTCAAAAAATAATCAGCAAAGAGGTTTTAGGATAAGAATGCAGCAAGGAACAAAAGACAAAATCCCCACTATCATAGAGTAAATGCAGAGAAAGACAATAAACAAATAAACAGACCAAAAAGTTAATTTTATATATTGATAAGTGCTAATAAAACAATAAAACAGGTTAATGAGATAGAGAATGGCTAAGATATATTGGCCAAGGGTAGCCTCTCCCAATGTGATTTTTAAATCAAGACTTATGGTTCAAGTGTTCTCAGGCTTAATTCAGCATGAATAATTGCCTGATGGGATTTGTCTTCTCTCACTACAACTTTAGTTTACATTTTACTTTTTCTTCACTTCTTGTACATATCATATTAAGGGAGTAAAGTTCATTCTAACTCAAGTAATTGGATATCTTATACACTGGGGAAAAAATTGTTTCCTAAACTACCACATCATTTCCTATGAGACACATTTTGATTCTTTGCTTGGATTCAGAATAGACAGAGATTTCCAGGGATTTCTTGATGATTCATACCCTCCTAGAAAAGGAAGGTGTCTGGACAGATCTTAGTGGGCTACTCTAGGCTTATACGAATTGATTTAGTTCTTGCCTAGACTTTCTCAGTAAAATGTTATTGTAGCATTCCACATTTGTTTTCTAAACCTTATTGAGTTAAAAAGGTAAAGACCCTAAATGACAATGAGGACTAGAGAGAAAGGGAAGGCAATGATATCAGACTAAGTTATGGCATTTAGGCTATTTTGCGTAAGGCTGAACTCATAACCAACCTCCGAAGGACTGAAGTACTTACCTAAGACACTTGCCTATAATCTAATATTGCTTTCGAAGGAAATATGAGAAATGTCAGAATAAATGTGTTTTTAATCATGTTTGAAAAAGTTAGGTGATGTTCGAATAGGAATAAACACAAAGTAATGTAACATTTGAGTTATATACTTTTAATAATATATGTGCATAAAATAATTCATAACTAAAGTGACCTTCTATTAATAGAGAAATAGCATAAGTAAATAACCAATATACTTTTGGCTACTTTATGTCATATAAATATGCCGACAATCCCTATATCAATTTCAAATTCTACTGAACATTTATTTAGCACATAATATGTGATAGGCACTGTGGTAAGTGTTGAAGATACAAAGATAAATAAGACATGATAACAGAACTATACAGTCTAGTAGTAGAAATATGTATAAATACATAATATCACTACAATGTGGTAGGAAGTATAATTAATGTACATAGGGAGCTTTAGAAGCAAATAACCTGGGAGTTTATAGAAGATTTTCTGAGTGTAATGATGTCCGATTTAATTATTTCAGACACCATATCATTTCCCCTGCCTCTGTCTTTTCCAGTATCTCATAACTAGATCCACTGATGCCCTTCTCTATTTCAACTATCTCTGAGTTATTGATAATGTATTAACTATATTCAAGAACACCTAAGTTGTTCCAGTTTATTCCATGACATGCATTTTAAGGCTAAAGTCAACACCATGGAGTTTAACATGATGTCTTCTTCCAGGTAGACTACACAAGCAATGAGCCTGCGGCTCTCTTTTTGTATTGGGATAAAGTGTTTACATTCTAAATCCTGAATTCTTGTACTGAAATGGCTCCATTTGGATAACTGGAAGTCAGAACCCATTTCTTGTCTCTATGAGCCCTTGGTGTGTAGCCTGGTTTACAGAGGCATACATTAAAAGAGAAAGATAATCAGATTTAGAATAGACAAATATGAATGCGAATTGTCTTTGCCATATGTTAACTGACATTTTTTCATCCAGTGATAGTTTTTTTGAGATCTCAGTAAATTCCAGTCACTTTGCCAGGCACTGGAAATAAGGAGTCCTGAGATTTAATTTTCTAGAAGTGGGGTTATAGAAAATAAATCAATGACAATGATAATGTGTTAGTTTGCTCAGGCTACCATAAAAAAGTACAACAGATTGGGTGGCTTAAACAACAGAAGTCTATTTCCTCATAGATTTGGAGTCTAGAAGTCCAAGATCAAGGCGTCAGCAGAGTTGGTTCTTCTGAGAGCCTCCTTCTTGTCTTATAGACGGTTGTCCTCTTCTGGGGTCTTCTTGTGGTCTCACTTCAGTGTATATTTGTGTTCTAATCATCTATTTTTATAAGGGCATTAGTCATATTGGATTAGAGCCTACTCATATGACTAATTTTACATTAATTGCTTCTTTAAAAGCCTCATTTAACAATGGAATATTACTCAGCCATAAGAAGAGATGAAATACTGCCATTTACAACAACATGGATGGACCTCGAGATAATCATCCTAAGCAAAATAAGCCAGACAGAAAAAGTCGAAAACACATGATATCACTTATATGTGGGATATAAACCTAAAAGCAACAAACGAACAGGACAAACAAGCAGAGACTCATGGGCATAGACAATAGACTAGTGGTTACCAGAGGGTAGGGGGGTGGAGGTAAGAGGGAGGTAAATAGAATAAAAGGGGTCAAATATGTGGTGACAGAAAGAAATCTAACTATGGGGGAGGAACACACACACACACATATATATATATGTATGTATGTATATATTTAACTGTAAGGAGCATGTATGTGTGTGTGTGTGTATATATATATAAATACACACCTTACTGTTATATATATATATATACACACCTTACTGTTATATATATATATATACACACCTTACTGTTATATATATATATATACACACCTTACTGTTATATATATATATATACACACCTTACTGTTAAATTGTACACTTGAAACTTACTGGATTTTGTTAACCAATGCCACCAAAAAATAAATAAATTAAAAAAAAACTTAAAAAGTTGCATTTAAAACATAATCACATTCTGAGGTACTGGGAATTAGGACTTCAATATATAGATTCTGGTAGTGGGGGACACAATTCAGTCTATAACAGAGTAAGAGCTGTCTCTAAAGGCAGTATTCAGAGTGATATTATAAGAAAATGGAGTGGGCTTGTGGGCTGATTCAAGGTCAAAGGAGGCCTCTCTGAGAAGATGAGAGCTGAGATAAGACCTTAAAGCTAAGAATGAACCTATTGTATTGTTATCCAAGGGAAAGGTAAGCCAAGCAGAGGAAACTATAAAGCCCATGAAAGAACACTTTAAGTATTTGGAGAACTGAATGTCAGGGTGTTAAGAACTTGGTGAACCAGGGAAAATGATCCTAGAAAATGAGGTCTGTAATTTGGGTAAATTTCTAAATTTTTTGTTTGAGTTTGCATAGCTATAAAACTCATGCTATTATAACCAACTACAACAAATTGTTGAAAGAATTACACCATGTAATAATGAACAGTACTAATATCTAATTGATGCTCCATTATTTCTTTAAAAGGCTTAAAAAGAGAAAAAGAAGCATTTTCTTTTTTTTTACATATAATTCATTACATTTGAAATTATACTGTAGAACATTCAATAATATAACTAATTCTGACCTAACACTAGCAAAATGGAGGTGGTATAGTCACACATTTTCTATCACGTGACCAGCCTCAATCACTTTACAGCTGCCATCAAAATCTGACAAGTCCATGATCACTGTTCTTAAATACTTTCATTAAAAATATCCTTATCAAATATACTGTCAAAAAACCAGGATTTGATTTTGCTATGTAGTTAACCTCCAATTAGTTTTGGAAAAGAAGATACATTATAATCACTTTTCAACTAGTAAAACAATTTCAAATTTGGTAAATTTCTACATGTAATTATATAAAACAATGGCAAGTGTCTTTTTAGATAATTATATCTAATCAATTATAATATAACCTACTTTAAATCCTCTAAGAGATATTTCAAAATACCAAATATACCATTCACTCACTTATATCACATGTATTAGGAAGTAAAATCAAGATGTAACATTCTCTGCAAATTGAAACTTTATTAATAAGGTGATAAATTAATGATGTTTAAGAAGACGTAATTTTTGTTTCAAAAGAGAGGGTAGACAGGTTAAACTGGATTCAGATATTTTTTATTTATTTCAAATTGAGATACCTCAAATTGCCCTTATTTCATTCAATTATGATGCTTTTTTATTCTAGTTATGTTTTACCTTTCCGAAGATGTCTTCAAGGGAACATTCTTATACCATACTCAATTGTCAGCATTGTTCCTTGGGTTGTTCAGATAAAAGCAAGATGCTGAAATACGCAAACATAAAATATCTTCAGTCTTGTTCATATTGATACTGAGTCAGCATTTCTGAAGCCATATTTCTTCTTTCTTTTTTTTCTGCAAAATGATATCCAGAATTCCGAGAGTTACTTCCATGAAATATATTGAAAATTTTCTTTTTAAAACCACAATGCCTTGTACAAAATAGATGTTCAATAAGTTTTTCTTTTGATCAATAAATATGCTCCAGAATGTTGTATAGTTTGATTTGCAGTGTTATTTTAAGAATGGTTTTGCAACTAATTCTTAATTATCTAGTGACAAAAGAATGCTAGAGATTCAATAATAAAGCAGGACACTCAATTATAGTAACTATGGCTGACTTAAATTTAACTTTTAAATTTATTTTGAGAGCTTTTTCTTCTGTATATGCACATTCTTCATCCAGATTTTTTTTTAATGCTCTAGGCTAATAATAGACCTGGATCAGAGATGGCAAATTAGATTTTGTCTTAAGTGCAGTATGAATCAATGGGTAGTGCCTATCTGAATATCCAGATTAAGAGGATTCTGAAGTTATGCTGAAGCTCATTAAGGCTATGAAAATTAGTAATGTCCACCATGGAGGCTGGAAGAAAGTGTTTACATGGCATTTACTACCCTTGATTTAGGAAATATCTTGTAGCAGATTAAATTTTTCACATTTTACAATTGCTTTGTTCTTTGAGAGCACCTTTTCTCTATCATCTAGCACTCATATATATACTCCCTATTTTCTTTTCAAACTCTGCTTTCAGGAAGGAGTAAAAAATTCAATAGTAAAATCAATAATAACAATTTTCATTTTGAATCTACATTTTATGTCATATGCTGTGCTAGATGCTCTACATATGTTTATGTAATACCCAGTAAAATGACTATGGAGTAGGATTTTTTTTTTTTTAATTTATAGGAAAGGCTTAGATAGTTATATAGTCAGAGCTACCAAGTACCAAGTTCAAATTTCAAGCCCAAGATTTTTGACTCCAGTGCCTGTGGTCATAGTCATATTTACCAAGACAGTTTAAATGACATTGAACCTCAGGACACATTAGCATTAATGTGGATCAAGGCTATCAGTAGAGAGGACAATGCTAATGATGAGATCTCATTTATTTTCTAGTAAATGAGTAGTTATGTTTTCTACAGTTTTTGACATTTCTCCAAATCAAAGCTAACCAATACAAAACAGCAGTACTTGGGTTAATAGAATCCAATGGAGATTTAGCACATGGAGAGATGTTAGGGATCATTCTTTCCAACATCTTCATTTTTTGAATGAGGCAATAGGACTTGGAAAGTGATACAATGATTTCTCTGGTTCATGAGAACAATTAATGAAAGAAATAGACTAGTACCCAAGCAATCTGACTCTAGATCCTGGATTCTTTCTATCACTTCAGTCTACTTTTCCTTAGTATATATCAAATAATGCCAGAAAGAAATCCCATGATGAGGGCAGGACAACAAACCCAGTATTAAAATTATGTCATGGGTTAAAAAAAGTTAAGAAAGGAAAGTAAAGGAAAAAAAAGGAAACAAAAAGAAATAGAATGAAATAAAAGAAGACAAGACTAAGTAGTAGCTTAAAAAACTATAGTCTGACTATAGTCTTAGCAAATGAAAAAAAAATTCTTACGGTACTCACCATCTAAAACTACAACTATCTTCAAAATATAGGATTTTATTATTCACTGCCAAATACTTAACATTTTAAAGAAAGAAACAATATAAATTATAACCACTCTCCTTCAAGAATAGACCTACTATAATTTGCTTCAGTTGTCTCTTCACTCTGATAGCAAACATCCTAAAAGTTTATTGCAATGCAACTTGAGATCACTGAATGTGCTTGCAGAAATAGTGTGTGTGTGTGTGTGTGTTGGGGAGGTGTGTTTTGACTGTCTAAAGGTAACAGGCACTTGTAAAATTTAATTGTCATCAGTTAGGAGGGGCTGAACCAATAATAGAGCCTCAGTCTTCAGATTTCTTTTTCAGTCAGAAACTGTAAACGAGAAAATCTTCACTTCTCACACAACCATAGAATAAAGATTTTTCTCTTAGAGTTAAAACAACTACTTCCAGTTTTAGTCAAAAACTATAAATCTCAAGAAGTAAAGTGCCAAGTTAGAAAAAGCATCTCCTCAGGTGAAAAATTCTCTATATTAAGTTAATCTTCAGTGATGTTTATGTAACCATTTTGGTAAAACTGCTTCTCAACTGAGAAATTAAGAGTTAAGTGAATAGAAGAAAGCATTTATAAATACAATTGAGATTTTTTTCAGAAGATGAAACAATTAACATGTTTAGCAATTTTTATAACATGGTAATGTTAAAGCATATTATATTGTGATTTCTCAATTAGTCAGTATTTAAAAATTTATTATAGTATGCAAATAAACTTATAAATAAATGAACTTTCAAAAGAAGGTAAAAGATCAATTTGGAGATCAGAAAAATTATGTTTTTTATGGGGTCTCATCAATCTCACCTTCTGGAAAGCAAACTAGCTTACTCTACCTTTCAAGTAATTTGACATTTTCCTATGAATCTCAATATTGTGGTAAATTTTTAGAAAATTAAAGTACAAATTGATTATGGTTTTACAAATTAAACATTACCTTGGCATGAGATCATTATTTGATGGCTGAAATAACAAGAGAATTCATGTACTTTCTGCATAAGTTTGACTACAATGGAAACATTTTCAGTTCACGTATTTTAACATGTAAAATATTTCATAAACAGCATATAAGTAGTGAATTGAAAAATAAGAGACAAGAAAGATTTTATAGCTTATAAAAAGTATTCCTGGATCTGACCAGTTAGCTCCATGGCTGTCTCTTATGTCAGGATAAGTTTACAGATGAATTTAGTTATAAGTAGGTTAGACTTGATTTTATCTTTTTTTCTTGACCACTGTTAATGAAGAAAGTCTTACCTCAATGACTGCTATTCATTGACATATTTAAAAAACACAAATAGATCTTTTAGGCTCTTCCTTCCTTAAAATAAAAATGAAGCTCTTCCTTTACTAAATTCTGTATTTATCAAATGCTTTGAATACATAATGGTATAATTTCATTGAATCTTTCTGAAGACAAATAGATTCTCCCATCTTTGCCATAATTAATATAGATTTTCTCTCTCAACCTTATGCCCAATTGATGTTCATTTATCACAATGGGACTTGTACACATATATAATAACTAAGCTTCTAAATGTTACAAAGAATTTAATTCAAGTTTAAAAGTCTAACAGCAAATAGCAGAAACTTTCTTAAAGGACTTTGAGACTTAGTTCAAAAGTGAAGAAATGGTATTGGGATTTTGTTAGCTGATAGGAGAATAAGTCTTTTGGTTATCACGAGTGATGTCAGAAATATATTTCTGTGAACAAGGAACACAGCAGGATTTACTTACAGGTTGTCAGGGGCAGGGGTGGTTGAAGCGCTTCCCTGTGGTATCCATTCTCTTCTTGAGTGCTGTTACAATTATTTGCTTCAGCCAACATGATCTGAAATGCATACAAAAATGCATATAAGTATTAGAATTTTCAATGAAAATCTCAATCTTAATTAACTATAAATTAGTAAAGCCTAGTAGCCTGAGGTAGGTTAAAATGAGAACTTTGTACATGAAAGGCTTCATATGCCCCTAACTCTAAAGAATTTCCTAGTTGCAAACCTCCAAATTGCGACATGCAACAACTTTGACTTCAATTATTTCCTAAGTAAAGTGAAAGCAGATTAACCAAGCCAAATAGGAGCCCGTGTCATCAGAGGAGAAGTCTTTTTGTTGTTGTTGTTCATGTAGCAAAAGCCATAGAAAGATCTCAGTAGGAGTAGACTTCTGGCTGTGTCATCTAAGAATATGGAGTGAAACAAAGTTAGAATTGATGTACTCCTGATTAACTGAATTATATCCATGGGGCCTTAGACCTAGGAGTGGTGTGCCTTCAGAACTTTTTTTTTGCCACTCTTAAGAGACTTAGCACGTACTGCTTCATCAAGTTATTAGTATGCTTATGTTATCTTCCTTTGTAAGATTTAACATTCTTTAAGGAGAATACTTCTTGCCATGAATAGCATGACTTAGGCTTTGTATGCATATTTACAATATCTCTAATTACTGGACATTGCAAATAGTATATGCTCAAAAATATACAATTGCTTTTAAAAAAGGAAAGATGTTATGCTACCAATTAAAAGACAGGAGGGAAGAGTTCTCAAACATTTTACCAGGATAGAATATTTCAAACATTCACAAAGATTCCTATATTGCTCTTCATGCCCTAAATGCATTTTCTATTAGATTCATTTCTTTCATTTGTTTTTGTTTTTGCTCATCTCAAGTCAAATGTAAGTTGACATTGGCAAATGAATAATCATACATACGTCCACTGCAAAGTTATATTTACCTCTCTTCAAATTGGGAGATCGTCATCAAGGCCATAATGTAAATAGCAGTTTCCCAAATGAGGACTGTGTGCACATTCAGGAAGACCATGGAACTCAGATGGGGACAGGCCAGACCTCACCTACCAGAACAATTAAAAATTATTCATTTGCTGGAACAATTAAATTTTTTTTAATCAAGCTAGATGTTTTATCTGAGCACTTTCCTGTTTTTAATAATTTTATTTAATTCTACATAGAATTTTGAATGTCTCATAATCTATATTATAATGTTTACATAAAATCTGTGGAGTTAAATAATACCACTGTGATTTGGCTCTGGACAATTTTAATATAAAATCTCCTTTTCTCAAAATAGAAAGCTCTTTTTGGTATTTGATGAACACCAGACATAATAGTATCCTGTTCATCTGCCCATCTTTGAAAAATAACTCATTAAAAAGATTAACCATTTAGGATCTTTCTTTGTCTTTCTCTCTTTCCTTCTCCAGTGAATTGACTGTGTTGAGTTTGAAACAAAACTGCATACTACACACAAGTAATGAGGAAGTCTGCAAGTCTTAACTTTCTGACATCTTTTTGAGAGAAAAATATGATTTTTTAAAACTTTTTCCTTTTACATTGCAGTGTTACTTGTAGTTTCTGATCATTCAGCTATTAACATTATATTAGTAAAGATATTTATTATAATGTTTACAATATTACCTTCATTTTCCACTTGTTCTGAGAGTGGATTAGGGTATGTGGTTTAGTATCTTTAGTTTATTAAATGATACTTCAAATAAAATATGACTGGGAGAATAGATTATATTTAACTTGGAGTTAATATATTTATGAAGGACAACTTAATCATGTTTCTCAATAGTTTCACTTGTATAGTCTATAAATAAAAATAGCATTTTTTCTGAGCTTGTCTGATACGTTTGGTGATAAGATAACATAGAGAAATTGATGGTATATTTGGAAAGAGTTTCCTTAGAATTACTTGTCATAACTATTTTATGCTATTTAATCTCGACTAAAAAAATCATCTGGTTTTCCTGGTTAACCTTTAATTTTTTAAAATTTATAACAAAAATTTTAATAAATGATTTTAATAAATTTGCCTTATAAGTCTTATTCATGAAACAATTTCTGAGGACTATATCAGAATGTTGTATTTTTGTTGTTGATGATTTATATTAAGTGAAAAAGACCTCAGGATATTTATGGTGTAACCTGCTCAGGCTGCCATAACAAAATACCATAGACTCTGTGATTTAAACAGCAAAAATTTATTTCTCACAGTTCTGGAGCCTGGAGGTCCAAGATCAGGGTAACAGCCTGGATAAGAAATTTCTTTCTGGCTTGCAGATGGCCACATTGTCACTATGTGGTCTTTCCTCAGTGCATATGCATAGACAAAGAGAGAGAGCTCTCTTCCCTTCTCTTATAAGGCCACCAATCGTAATGAATTAGAACCTCACCATTATGACCTCATTTAACTTGCATTACCTCCTAAAAGCATTATGTTTAAATATAGTCATATTGGGTATTAAGGCTTCAACCCATCAATTTGTAGAGGGGGACACAATTCAATCTATAGCATTCTGATTTCTATACATTTCTAATTTGTACTCTACTAATGACAAAGCTTTTCATTATTGGTTGTTTAATTAATAGATCAATTAAATAATCTACGCACTCATTAAACACTTGTAGACAACGTCTTACATGTCAGGCAATATAGTAGTGCTGGAGCTGTGGAGATTAAAAGCCATTATTCTTGCTCACTGTGCGTTCAAATGTAGTGGGGAAAATAGGTAAAAGAATAATTGTACAGTATGGTTAATTGCTAAAATCAGGAGACTTGATGAGAAGTAGTTAAATTAATTTAGTTAATGAAGAATTGGAAGAAGAAAAACAGGTAGTAAATGGGTAAGAATGTAGAATGCGTGAATAACACTATCAACTAACTTGAGACAATTGACATTTATAGACTATTCCAACCAACAATAGCATAATACACACTTTTTATAAGCTCAAATGTAATATTCACTGAAATATATCATATGCAGGGCTGAAAAGCAAATCAATAAATTTAAAAGAACTGGAAATTCTAAAGAGAATTTGTGTGACAAGACAGAAGTAAATTTTAAGTCTGTGACAGAAAAATACCCCCAAACCTCCAAATACTTGTAAATTAAATTATACATTTCTAACTAATTGATGACCCAAACAAGAAATTGTAATAGGTATTAAAAATATTTTGACCCAAATAAAGTATTTAAAAATTATGTCAAAATTTGTTTCATGCAGCTAAAGCAGTGATTAATTAGCCTCAGTCTCTTTCCTCAAGGGTTTTGTTAGTTAAAATCCTTGGATGATGAAGGGTCAGGAAGGAGCTGAAAGCTCATTCTGGTTTTCAGAAGGCCATTTTAATCAGAAGCATTTTGATCAATATATTGTATTGCAAGCAATTTGGGGGGATAAGAGGTAAAATGTAAGGTAGGTGGGTATCATTATTTTAACTGCTTTGAGAAGTAACTTTCATAACAATAAAAATGGATTCATTTAAACATACAGTTCGATGAGTCTTGGCAAATGACTAGGGTGGTGAAACCATCAGCACATCAGCATATGGAACATTTCCATCATTCTCCAAATTTCTCTTTGAGGTTGATCTCCTGCTTCCACTGCCAGCCCCAAGCACCCACTGATCTGCATTCTGTTTCTGTAGTTTTGCCTTCTCTAGGCTTTCTTATAAATGCAGTCATATAGTATGTAGTCATGTGTTTGGCTTTTTTCACTTAGCATAATGTTGTAGATTTTCATTCATGTTCTATATATTCATATTTTGCCCTTTTTATTCTTGAATGATATTCATTTTTAAAGATAAACAATTTGTTTGGCTTGTTGGTAGACATTTGAGATGATTCTAGTCTTAGGCTCTTATGAATAAAGCTCCCATATACATTTGTTTACAAGTCTTTGTACCGACGTACATTTTCATGTCTTTTGAGTGAGTTGCTGGGTCGTATGGTAAGTGTAAATTTCTTTCTAGCCCTGAGTTCCAGTCTTGAACACCTCAAGTCAGTAAAGTATCCAGCAGCTGCCTTCAGGAGCCTTGAGTGGTTTGAGGAATGCATCAAAGGTGAACTTACTCGTAAATCTCACTGAGCTGGTTTCTCTTTTAAAAATAGATCTCTTTTTAGTGTCTATCTGTTTTTGAACAGACTACCTGTGTGTTTCCATGCTCATGTGCAGTTTATAGAAAATCAGGATTTTGAGAAGAATTTTTATTTAGATTTTTAAATCTCAGTCCTTCTGTGGCTATTTTGCTTTCAGGATTGCTCCCTTAAATATTCAGCAGGTCTGCTGCCTTGAATTTTATCATCTGCCACCTTGAGCTGCTAACTCTGTGGTTCTCCACCTGGTTCGAGGATGTGGGATGGCTTAGGAAATAATCAAGGCAAGAAAACCACAAACTCACTGTTCTTACCTGGTACAGCAGCCATGTTTGAAATTGAAATATTCTCAAGGTTTATGTGACTTTTGTAATTACCAAAGCCTTCAAATAGTTATTTTTAATAATTTCGTCCAGGTCTATAATTGTTATCTCTAGGAAGGATTCTCCATTATTATTAGAAAGGTCTTATTTTTTTTGCAGTACTTAACAAAGAAATATTTAGCAAGATATTAACCAAAAGGTAAGTAGTAGTTATTTTACAGTGGAGGAATTTCAGATAATTTTTTCTACTTTTCTATATTTCTTGATTTTTTAATTATGTTATCTTTATAATCAGAAAAAAAGAGCATTCCGTTTTATTACTTTCATTTTGTAATAATTTGCAAGAACAAGAACCAGGAAGTTGGAGCTGAGATGTAATTTTAGAGACTGTTAGAGTGTTTTAACAAACAAAAGAGAATTATTTTGTAATTAGTATAGTTTTATGTCGAATGTAAAACCTCCCATTACGGTGGTACTTGAAAAGATTTGTTGGACTTTCAGCCTTAGTAGCTTAAAATTTTGTCTTATTTATGCTATTAATTTGTATAATACTTTTTTACAATATAAAATAATGTAAGTTCATGTTATATGATTAATTTAAATTATAATTAATATAATTTAGCTGCTTTTTTAAAGGCCACACTATTATTTTTATGGGGAAATCGTCTGATCTGAGTATAGAAACAAAGAGCTAATAGTAGCTGTTACTCATTGAGAACTGTCCAAATGCCAGCCACTTTTCTAAATGCTTTACACATCAAGTGGGTTCGAATATGTCTTTCTTTTATAGATTAGGAAACTGAGGTTTAGAAAGATTGAGCAGTTTCTCTAGAGTCACTAAGTTGGTAAACAGAATTTCTTAGATTTGAACCCAGGCAGACTGGCTCTATGCCCATCATCTTTACCGTCATACTACACTATACAACAGAGAAAGGTGGGTTTGCGGGTGGGGAATGTTATCTTATAGCCCTTCTCTTTCAAAATTAAATGGTAGAAAATATTGCCCCCCCCCCCCCCAAAAAAAAAAAACCTAGAGCTCTTCTGGCTAAATTGAGTTAACATTTTTTGGGGTGCTTTAGATATGGTCCAAATTAAAGGCAAGATGAAGTCTGAACATTTTCTTCTAGAGCTATAATTTAGTGTCTTGCTTCTCAGCTATTCCCGACTAAAGAATAATTAAGAAATAAATACCCTGCACCTCAAAAGCTGCATTTTTTTGTCAGGCTTGGCACTCAATTGTCCCTTAACTTAGGTTTGTAAAAGTCAGATTGTTACTTCTTCAGGTCAGTTTAGTGGAAAGAGCACTGTAGTAGTGTACAGAAGCCTCTTGTTTCTCTCATTAACCATTCTCTTCTTTCTTACTAATAAAGCCTTTTGAGTTTTAATTGCATGAATGACTGCTCGGTCAAACTCATTTTCCTGCCTTCTTTTTTAGTGAGATGTGACAACAAGACTAACTTCTGACCAAAATAATGTAAGCTAAAGTGAAATATTTAATCAAAGTCATATCTTTCAAAAGAAAAGTGCTTATTTTCAACTTCGTTTTTTTTTCTTTTCTGCTAGCTGGAAAAATGAATATAAGTAGGACAGCTGTCTTGGATCTAGAGATCAAAACCATATATTCAGAATGGCAAGGTCAACCTATGTGCCATGGATTACTTTCTTCTGTGCAGCTAAATGAGAGAAAATTTGTCCATGTTTTTTAAATGATGTATTTTAAATCTATATTACTTAGATAATATATTTTTAAGTCTATATAATTTAAATTGTGTGTTTTAAAGCTATACTATTTAAACCATGTATTTTGCTGTCTCTGTTACAATGTAAACAGTATACTGATGTAAAAACTGGTATCTGACAATGGAGTATTGTCATAATAAAACCCAAAATATGTGGTACTGGCTTTGCAATCAGGTAGTGGGAGGTAAGGGGGCATAAATTATAGTCTTGTAAAGTGGCGATTCTTACTATACTGGGGCAAAACATTTAATAAGCAGTTACTTTTGTTAATTTTAGAGATAGGCCACATCTTTACTGGTACTACAGATCCAGGGTAAATGGCTAAAAAATTTCAAAATGCTGCTGTACTTTAACAGATCCTTTCGACTTTTAGTATGTAACTAAGACAGAATAGATTTAGTCAATTATTAACCAATTTGCAAGCAAAAATCAAAGGGAACAAAGCCTTTCAAATGAATACTCTCTGCTCTATTAAATCTAAATAAGTACTGATCTTAAAATATAAAGATAGAATATTTTTCCCCACAGGAAGTGGTTTTTGTTTTGCTTTGCTTTGTTTTGTTTTCTTTGTTGTTGTTGCTGTTGCTGTTGTCATTTTGTCATAAAACAAGTGTCAGGAGGCACAAGAGAACTCACATTAATGATCCTTTGAAGTCAAGGTTTTATCTGGATTGGAAAAAAAGAGGCCATTTCAGGTCAAGAGTATGGCCTGATTGGAAACTTGATTTTTGTTCACTCTTATCACCTGCCAACTTTTGTGGTTATTTGATTGTTAAAAAGTGAATTTTTGGAAAGAAGAGGAGCAATATCAAAATTGTTAAAAAGAAGATTAATAAATGTTAATATCTATTATATGGTAATAATGTAATCAAAACATATGTCTTACATTACAAAAAGAAAATCAGTCTAAGTTGACTATGAGTTCAGTGATTTAGACCTTAGAAGGTTAGAAACAGTCTAATGTATCTGAACCCCAAACAACATAAGAAAGGATGGTTGCATTTCTGGAAACTGCCATATTAAATGTTCTTTATCTGAAAATTGAGGCGATCCAGCATCTATTAAAAGTCAGTTTAATGATATTGTCCTCTCATCCAAGGTACTGTTTCAGATGGCCTCAAGGTAACTGCCATTAAATTGAGGTAGGTGGGAGAGTAGTCTAAGACCAGAAACTAGTAGATAAATGAAAGTGTGAAGTCATAAAAACTAGAACTAGAGATTGTTATACTTTGATTACTTCTAATGAAGCAAACTGGAATCAAAGTGATGAAAAGCAATCACTGTTAACCACAAGCCTGGCTTGTGAGAGCCTGTGGTTGCTGAACCTCTAAAACAATCTCTGTTTCCCAGAGTGGATGCCAGCAGTATAAGGCTACAAGGACATATTTTTCAGCCCTATTTTCACTTGTGGCCACAGAGAAAAAAATTACAGGAAGGCAAAGGAGAGGCTACAGAGGACATTGGACATAGGGGTTATTTTTAAAACTCATGGCAAACAGTTGGGCTAATGAAGGAACTTACACAGCATGAAGTCTTCAAAATTCACAATAAGCAGGATTCGATTATTTATTTCTCCTTCTTTTTTTGATCTGAGTTTTTATTGTTATGGTGTTTCTATCCCACCATTGTATATTGAAGATATATGAAGAAGGCATGTGTCTTTTAGTTTATAAGTCCCAGGACCACAGATAGCCACTTTCTGTGCTGGAAAGTACTGTGTTTCATCCAGATACATGGACTTTTCTTGGCTGTAACTCTGGATTCTCTTCCTTAGGGAAGGAATAAGAATGTCTTATATACACAATAAAGATGTGTATTGATATATAGGTGGCCAGAGGGTGATGCCATGGAAGTGATTGCTAGCTGTTCTCACTGTCCTTTCTGCTTACCTCTTTTATTAATAGACTCTTTACTGATACAGCCTGAATGATCAGGTAGAGACCACTTTTTATAACCATTGTTGAAAGTAGGTGAGAGCATAGGATTAAGATCTGGCCAATAAAATGTGAGCGATATAATATATGTGACTTCTGGTCACAGCTTTTGGATACAAGTTGCTTGCTTTTTTCTTTTCTGTTCTGTCTGCTATATGGGAGACAAAGTCAAGTGGATTTTAAACATGTAGAGCTTGGCATAAGTAAATCTCTCTTATAGCAGCTTATCCTGTACCTTAAACATTAGTAACTTCTTCCCAAGTTTACTCTATTTTAATGGACCATGTGACTTGTGGGCAAGCAAACCTTACTCATTTTTAGTAAATTACAACTCACCACTTTAAAATTATATAAAGACGCAAATTAGGGGAACAGGTATTCTACACATTAAACAATTTTTTTTCTTTTTTTTCTGAGAACCAATCATACAATTTTTGGTGTAATTTCTTATGAATTATGCCTAAGGAAAAAAATAATATATACCAAGATGTTTATAAAAGTGCCGCTAATTTATTTTTAACAGGAAAAATATACAAAGCTCTATAATAAAATGGTAATTAAGCAAAAAGATAATCATCTTTATAAAATATTATATAAGCAGATGGAACTGAATATATTATATTTGCTTTCCAGATACTCCTTGCTTTGTCTCACAAGAGGGTAACCTGTTTGGATTTTATCAGCAGATTTTCCTTTTCTTCGGTCATGCCAATGACAAATACTAACAAGAAATCAGAGAGAACAAGAGCAAGGCATGGGTATATATTCTTCAAATTCTCTCTTTACAGGACCACTACAAGTTATATGGATCCTTTAGACCAAAGTGAGGATTCCTGTCACCAAGACCTCTGCACAGAGCACTTTCAATCTCTGGGTTCAGTAATTATTTCCAACCCTGTCTCCTCAGTCTTTGGGTTGGGAGCAACACCTTGATTATTAGTCCTGGGATACTG
>NW_006434839.1:20342947-20363731 GCF_000325575.1 Pteropus alecto
TCCCTACACCAGCCCACTTCTTTATAAATTGTCTCTTTATTGAACTATCCTTAAATTATCTAATTTCAGTATGCCATCTATTTTCTCCAGGGAAGGTGGCTGGTACACAGGTAGAGAATAAAATTTTAGAGTGTAACAGCACCACATAATATTTTGGCCAATGATGGACAATATACAGGACGATGATCCCGTAAAATTATAATGGAGCTGAAAAATTCCTTTGTATAGTGACATCGTAGCTGTGGCAACCTTACAGAGCAAAGGTTACAAAAATTAACAAGGCTGTGGTTGAGAGAGCTAACAACTTTAACTGAGGTACAGATGAGGATGACATTGAAGAACTACTAGAGGTGGTTCTTGAGGAACTGACTAATGAAGAGTTGTTGGAACTGGAACAAGAAATCGTATCTGAAGAAGAGGCAAGAGAAAAAAAAACTGCAAAAGAAAAAGAAGAACTGTCCAGAAAATTCACAGTGAAGGGATTAGCAGAAGTTTTTGTAGATCTCAACAAGCTCCTTAAAAAGTTTGAAAATATGGACTTTAATACTGAGAGGTTTTCGTCAATAGAGAGGAATATTCATGGTACATTATCCGCTTATGAGCAAATCTATGATGAAAGAAAGAAAGAAAGAAAGAAAGAGAGAGAGAGAGAGAGGAAGGGAGGGAGGAACGAAGGAAGGAAAGAAGGAGATAGATGATAGATAGATAGACGGACAGATGATAATGATAAAAGAAAGAAGTTCAAAACAGGAAACCAATAGTTCGTAAATGTATTTCACAGGGGAAACCAAGCAAATCACCAGAACCGTACTTCTGAAAAGAGTGACACCTCTTCAAGAAGAGACTCAGGTAGGTCCTTCAGAAAGTTTCCCAGAAGAAGGCATTATTATCATAGAGATGACAGCTTCTTGAGTGATTTGCACCTGAAGACCTTCCAATGAAACAAGATGTGGAGATAGTAGATGGTGATATTGATAATCCTGACCTTTATGGTTTAGGCTAATGTATATGTTTGTGTTTTAGTTTTTAACAGTAAAGTATAAAAGTTAAAATAATAAAATAAAAATAAGAAAAAAGCTTACAGAATGAGGATATAGAGAAACAAAATATTTTGTACAATCGTACAATGTCTTTGTGTTTTAAGCTATATGTTATTACAAGAGTCGAAAAGTTTAAAAATTTTATTAAGTTTATAAAGTAAAAAAGTTGCAATCAACTGAGATTAATGTAATTTTGAAGAAATAAAAATATTTTTGTACAAATTTAAAGTAGCTTAGTGTACAGTGTTTATAAAGTTTACAGCAGGGCACAGTAATATCCTAGGCCCATTCACATTCTCTCAACACTCACTCACTGACACACAGAGCAACTTCCAGTCCTGCAAGCTCTATTCAGTCCTTTTCAAAAAATATAGTACATTTATGCCCTATATAAATGTACTATATTTTTTTACCTTTTATACCATATTTTGATTATATTCTTTTTATGTTTAAATATGTTTAGATATATAAATACTTACCATTGTGTTACAATTACCTATGAAATACAGCAAGAATGTAGCCTTGGAGCAATAGGCCATATCGTATAGCCTAGGTGTGTAGAAGGCTATACCATCTATGTTTGTGTAAGTGCACTCTATAATGTTCGCAAGATGAATCATCTAACAATGCACTTTTCAGAATGTAACTCCCATCATTATGTGACCCATGACTATAGTATAAAATGTAATTTATAAGGTAAAAGATTGAAAAGAAAGACAGAAACCAATAAAATATTACGTTATGATAGTAAGATTAAAGGTGAATATATTTTCTTCCATAGTTACATATATTGTTACATTAGAATAATTTTATTAGTTAAAAATATGTAAAATTGTTGCTAAGATATTTTGTCAGGTGGATTTTCTTAGCTTTGCTTTACTACTTAGATAAGAATGAATCATTAACATATTGAATTTATGTAAATCACCCTAATCATCTGCTTTCTCTTCTTGTGCTCCTAGGCCACAGAGAATTGATAGAGAAAGTTTTGGAAGAAGCCTGACTTGATTTTGTCAGAGCTCTTCATTTCAAGCAAAAGAAGCAGTTTCTGGCTGATTTACCAGAGACGTTTATTAAGTAGAAATCAGGAACTTACCGATTTGTTGGGGAAAAAAAACAAACTCAAGACTAAGCTTCCAGGAGGATGCTTAAAACTACAGAACTGTCCTAATAAGAAGCCTTTTATCATTACTGTCACTGACCTCTAGATTTTACAGCTTGCCTTGCTGATGTCCATATACCTGATTTTGCTACAAATTTACCTATTGCCTGAATCTTGCTGAGTCTGACTTCCCTGACACCCACATCTGCCTGGTAAAGCTGAATGGCTCTGTCACCATTTTTCACTGAAAAATGGACTTGAAGTACACTCCACACTCATGTGGCTCCCTCTTAAACCAAGATCTCAGACTTGCTCATATAATTAGTGAAGCTTTGTGATGCACTTTCATTTTAGACACAGTGGACAATGGGAAATTGAATTTTAACTTTTCTTTTAAGAAAATAGTACATAAGTACTTCTTTAAAATACAAAATATTTTAGTTTGCTACAGTTGTCAGTACCTCAGACTGGGTAGGTTAAACAATAAAAATATATTTTATTACAATTCTTGGGGCTAGAGGTTCTAGGTCAAGGTGTTGGCTGGGTTGGTTTCTTCTGAGGACTTTTCTCCTTGGTTTATAGATGGCCATTTCTGTGTCTTGTCTTTGTGTGGTTCTTTTGGCTCTATGTGTCTGTGTCCTAGTCAACTCTTTTTATATGGTCACCAGTCATTTTAGATTAGGGCCCAATGACCTTATTTTAACTTAATTGCCTCTTTACAGACCTTATCTTCAAAATAGCCATATGCTGAGGTCCTGAGGGTAAGGACTTAACATAGTGAATTTCATGGTGACAAAATTCAGCCCACAACAGAAGTGTATTTGAGAAGCATGGTAACTAAATGCAATGCATGATCATAGATTAGACTCTGAACAAGAAAAATAGTGCCCAAAGGACAGAATTGGGACAAAGAAATTTGAATATGGACTATATATTAGATTGCTATGTTTTATCAATTTTAAATTTATTAAATCTCATCATTGTACTGTGATTGTATAAAAGAAGGTTTTTGCTTTTAGGAGATGTGCACTAAAGTTTTTAGAAGGACATGGTCACAATGCTTCAAATTTATTCTCAAATGGTTCAGAGAATGAGAAAATACATTAAGTAAAATTCTGTACTATTCTTGTAACTTAACTGAAGGCTAACATATTTTCAAAACAAATGTGTTTTTAAAAAGTATTAGGAAGTTGCAAAAACATAGGATAATACAATAATCCAAACTCAACTGCCCATAACCAATATATACTATTCTACTATGCTTAAAATTTCAAAATAAATACCTCCTGCTAAATACAATGTAACTATCACTCTTCTGAATAAACACTGAAAGAGACAGAGGTTTATTTAAGAATGAGAAATTCCAGGGGAAGACAAGTTTCACAGAGATAGAAGATAGAAATGGAGTGAAGGTGCAGGTCATTATTGTTGAAAAAGTCAAGAAAATGTGAGGCTGGGGTATTAAAAATATTTTCTACATGGATGCAAGATATTCTTCACAGGATTATAGGATGGATTTTGGTGGTTGAAAAACAATAAGACAGACTTCAAAAACCTGGATGAATGTGAACAAATGACCTGGAAGTTAGTAGAATTGAATGGTGGAAAATGTATAGAAGAGTGAGCTAGTTATGTCACGTACTTCAAAAGAAGGATGTGAAAATGAAAGAGAAATGCCAACAATACCCTGTGTTTGCAATATGTTGGACATGAGAAAAAGAGGAGCCACCATTTTGAGAGCACTACAGGGAAGCAATGATCTTGAGGAAAGATCAGATTTCATTTAGAGCAAAAAAGTGAGGGGTAGATAGGTTATTTCAAGAACTTGTAGATTGTAGGAGAGTTTGTTATTGATGAGTCAGAGATTATAAGAAAACAAAACTAACAAGCCAAAAACAAAACAAAACAAACAAAAAACACTGAATAATGTTAAATGAAAATATGTATGCAAAATGTCCTTATCATTAATTTTTTCTTTAATTGTCCAATGAGATATTTCAGCTATTTTTAAATATTTGAAGCTAATATTTGATACAGTGTTATTATGCAATGTCTAAAGTTACTCTCCAAAGCAATCAGAGAAATACTAGAATTTCTCTTTTCATTGTCGTTAGAGAGTATGTCTCAAAATTGTAGCATTCAAGGGTTTTCTTTCTCTATAAAAAGTATAACTTCATTTTTTAATTTATTAAAGTTAATTTATTAAATTTATTAAAATTTTACAGAAAAAGAACAAAACACAACACAATATAAATTTAAAATATATGTAAGTTCATTGGCTGAAGATTATTTTTGCATCAGCAAAGAGATCAGAGAAGAAGATTTTAAGCAAAAGATAATGTGACCTTAAAGAATTTGCACTTTTTGTTCTTCTCACATGTTCAGTTATGAGAGTTCCCTGACTACTAGTGTTTATTCACATCTGTCAGTTAAATCATAGATTCAAGTGTAAAACATAACCCAGGAACATTATGTGGATTCGTGACACTCCCTGGATGACTTTGGATCCATAAAGCAATGAATGGATTATAAGAGGACATAAATATGGTATTTTCATCTATAATAGATGTACTCTTGCTCCAATGTTATTTATATTATATAAAAGAAAACACGACTTATTTTCCTCAGTCCAACTGAAAGAAGCCCCACTTAGGGATGAATATATAAATAGTTCTCTATTAATTTCCAATTCTTATGAATTTATCTTTCAAATTGTCAAGTTTTAGAGAATTTTTAAATGACCTGTGTTTATTTATTTATTTTACACATATGTATGTGTGTAAAAATGGAACCAAAAGGAAAAATGCAGGATGGAATTGTGATAACAGAATAGATTTTTAATTATTTGCCATTATCTTGAACCATGCAAAACTTACTTCACTTTGGATTTTAATGACCAATTAGATACCCAAACTAGGTTTCTATAAAACCTGCTTTAGTCTGTTAACATTCTTGCATCATCATTCCTAGCTACAGTTAAGGAAGTTTAATGTGGTGTTCTGGAAAAAGCAGTAATCTAGTGTTAATGCCACCTCACCTCTATTTTTATAAGTTTGAAGATTTGGGATTGAAATAAGAGATGCCTTAAAGTTCTCCAACTCCAAAATTTTGTACTTTGACCCAATCAAAAAATCTCATGTCTTTTTGTGTTCATGTTAGCTCTAAAATTTTGGACAATAATCATCAGTGAAACAGCAGAAATTTAGTCATTAAATAAATGCTATTTCACAACGTATAAAACATGGGCCAGACATTGAAAAATATGCTTGAGTTAGTTTCCTGTATCAAAACTGTTTTCTTGTGCAAAATAGAAAAGAAAGAATGAATACTCTAATTCATAACTGTGAGTCAATAACTATAGCTCAGATTAAAATGATAAGCTTTATATCTAACCAAGAGATTTATAAGAATATTCTCTTTCAATATTATGGTTATAAATGGCTAAATATTGATTAGATGGCATTAAGAACAATTTAGTATTTTTATTTCAAAAATCAAAATCAATTAGGAAAATGATGTTTTCTGATGTGAAATTATTCAGTCTCAGATAATTCTCTGAGGATAGGTGGAAGCCATATTATGAACCCTGAAACATTAGTAAAATTGTTCAAAGGTGCTTAATTAAGCAAATACTAAAAAACTAAAGATACTAATTACTGATAGTAATTCCTTTAATCTCCAATCTCTACCCTCCACACTTAAAAGCACTGTTCTGAATAAAACTATTAAGAAAAAAGAGTCCTTAAATTAAATTCGATTCAACAAAATTACTGTATCTTTTCCAGACTATTCCAGTAATATCTTTAAATAATTTCTTCATTGCTGTTGAGAAAGTAAAACATAGCACATATAAATAGCAGGGGTTTTCAAAATAAATTTAGTATAACTAATATAAATTTTATTTTAAAAATTGCCTAATCATTCTACTGTACACCTAAAGCAAACCAAAACCAAAAACAAAACAAAAAAACGAAAAACAAACAAACAAAAAACTATCGAATGCCAAAGATTAAAAAAAAATCAATTTTCAAAAGTTAGGTTCTCATGGTTAACTTTTGACTGGTGGTTTTAGCCACTGAAATGGCCAGTGAGAAACATTTTATTGTTATCGCAAAATGTTATCGGAAACACCATTGGGCTGTTAAAACTTTTCGAATGCTGATATTCACATTTTTTCATGAATTGTTTATTGTGTTTATCTCTAGGTTTTATCTAATAGACACAAAGTAATTTTACATGGAAAATAAATGACTGACTTTAACCTTATTCCAGGTTTTTATTTTATTTTTGGTTTAAAAATTAAGCTGTTATTTTGTAAATCTTTAAAGTGATTTTAAGCTTTCATACCAATATTGATACCAATTTTCATTTTTATTAACAAAGTTTAAGTTGTATATATTTAGTGAGCTAATTGTTCATTTATTGTCATATAAAGTTCAATGTCTCAAATAATATTGAATGTCAAACTAATTAAAAATTAAAATTAAAAAAATAAAGTATTTAGCCCCCTCCCCCCCCAAAAAATTCAGTGTCTTTCCAATGATATATCAACTTAAAATAAAAATTTTGAACTTAATAAAAGTTTTAAGGGAAAAAGTGTAGCCCAAGACTGATTATGTTTTAATTTATTATCTAGAACTGATTAAGATACAGTGAATTTATTTACTTTTAAATTGAGAGTTAATTGACATATAACACAGTTTCAAGTGTACAGCATAGTGCTTCAACATATATATATTTCCAGAACAGTGTGGCATAATAGGAAATACATTATTAGGAGACTTCCAGACAAGATGGCAGGACAGTAAACCCTGTGCTTGCCTCCTCCCATGACCACATTAAAAATACAACTAAATTATAGAACAATCAACCTGGAGAATTATCTAAAGATTAGGTGAACAGAATTCATTTAACTAAAATATAAAGAATTGGCCATATTGAGACTAGTAGGAGAAGCAGAGATATGAAAGGGCTGGCCCTGCACCCACATGTGGTGGTTGAGCGTTGGGAAGGATGTCTCAGCAGGAGAAGTCCTTCTGGAGGAGCAGGGGTCCCCAGACCCACACCAGGACTCCCCAGCCCAGGGTTTCAGTGCTAGGAAGAGAAGACCCCCAAATACCTGGCTGTGAAAATCAATAGGGATTCTGACCATGCAAGTGAGATAGAAAGCTGTTGGAAACCCAGACATCCCCTCAAAGTGCTCGTGCGCAGACACACATCCTCACAGGTACTCGCCCTGGCAGAAGGATGACAGCTTGGGAGGCTCCAGGGAAATATAGAAAAAGACTGAGTTGTGTGGCTTTGAGGCAGGGACTAGAGGGACAGCCACCATTGTTTCTGTGTTCAGTCCTCCTCTTGTACAGCATACAGGTGGAAGCCATCTTCCCTATGTTGAGCCTTCCCCCAAACAGCAAAATCTGAATCTGCATTGACTTAGTGAACTCCACTCTCTCTACTCTGATGATTCCCTGGGATGCTGGCCCATCCAACTTGAGAATTGCTGGAGGCACATTCCTGGCTGGGAAGCCATCCCCACCTTGCCTTCTCAGCAGAAGACTCCTTTGGCAGCAATTGGCAAGCCTAGGTTCACACAATTCCAGGGATGTTTTGGTGGTGGATAACCAGGCCTGGAAAGAGCTGTAGTGTTTCTTAAACAAATCTTGGTGGTCTACAGGCTGCAGATAGGTGGTGGCTTGCTTTGGTGTGATATGAGACTTTTGCAAATGGCCAAAGGATCATCACTGGCACCAAATCTGGGCCTGCACTAACCTTGGGAGCACTGGCCACCATATCCTGGTGACTTTCTGAGACCTTGCCTCACCCAACTCATGTACCACCTAGGACTCCTGTAGCTACTAAGCTTTGTAGGCAGCCAGCAGATGGCCTCAGAATTTGGGATTCCTTGGACCCTTTGCTGAACTGCCTCGGGCCTGGTGCTGGTGGTAGCTGGCCTCAGTTCGCTACATGGCCTCTCACACTTGCCTCCAGGTCCAGCACAAGAAGTGACCAACCATGGATCATCTGTAACTCCTAGCAGGTAGCCCCCAATGATAACAGGCAATGGCTTACCTTCACCTGCACAGGAGCCACTTCCTTCCAAAGGGTCCCAAAACCAACACTCTTGGAGGCTGACATCAGACCACAACAGAGCAATACCTAATTAGCCCCACAAGTGGCACACTAAAAGGGTGGTCTCAACAGGCACAGGATCCATCTTGGGCAGATCCCACTCCATGAGGTCAGCCCCCACACAGCAGCTCATATGCTGTGGGCATGACCAATCTTCAGTCAGTCATCCAAAGAGTCAATCACACTCACTGATGTGTCAACAGCAACCAAGGCTTAACTACAATAGGAGAGCACACACAATCCACACAAGGGACATTCCTGGGGCATCCGGCACAGGTAACCAGGGAGACTGAGTTGCTGGGCCACACAAGACACCTACTACAGCAGCCAAGACTAGGAGATATAGCACATCTATCTAATACATAGAAACAAGCACAGAGAGGTAGCCACAATAAGAAAACAAAGAAACATGTCTCAAATGAAAGAATAGGAGAAAACTCCAGAAAAAGAACCAAATGAAATAGAGGCAAGCAACCTATGAGACACAGTTCAAAACACTGGTTATAAGGATGCTCAATGATCTTAGTGAAAGAATACATGATCTCAATGAGAACTAGAACAAAAAGATAGAAAGCATGAAACAGGACATAGAAATCATAAAAAAGATCAGTCAGAAATGAAGAACACACTACTAGAATCAACAGTAGATTAGATGAAGCAGAGGATCGAATCAGTAATTTGTAAGACAAGGTAGCAGAAAACACCCAATTCAAACAGAAAAAAAGAAATTAAAAAGTGTAGAAAATTTAATAAATCTCTGAGACAACATCAAACACAACAGCATTCACATCATAGGGGTACCAGAAGAAGAAGAGAGAGAGCAAGGGATTAAGAACCTATTTGAAGAAATAATGACAAAAAACTTTCCTAACCTGACCAAAAAAATAGAGAGACAAGTCCAAGAAGCACAGAGAGTCCCAAACATGGTGAACCCAAACTGATCTATACTAAGACACATCATAA
This sequence comes from Pteropus alecto, assembly GCF_000325575.1. Classification (NCBI taxonomy): domain Eukaryota; kingdom Metazoa; phylum Chordata; class Mammalia; order Chiroptera; family Pteropodidae; genus Pteropus; species Pteropus alecto. Next base: position 20,352,182 of record NW_006434839.1, read on the forward strand.
TTAAAATGCCAAAAATCAAAGACAAAGAGAAAATTCTAATAGCAGCAAGAGAAAAGTGGTTAGTTGCTTACAAAAGAGCTCCTGTAAGACTGTGAGCTGATTTCTCAACAGAAACATTGAAGGCCAGAAGGAATTGGCAAGAAATATTTAAAGTGACAAAAAACAAGGATCTACAACCAAGATTACTCTACCTAGCAAAGCTATCAATTAAAATTGAAGGTGAGATAAAGAGCTTCCCATACAGGAGAAAGCTACTAGAATTCATCACCAGCAAATCAGTGTTACAAGAAATGTTAAAGAGACTTCTTTAAGAAAAAGAAGGTGGAAAAACACATAAATAGGAATAACAAAATGGCAATAATTATGTACATATCAATAATCACTTTAACTGTAAATGAATTAAATGCTGTAATCAAAAGATGTAAGGTAGCTGAATGGAGATGAAAACTAGGTCCATACATATGCTGCCTAAAAGATACCAACTTCAGATCAAAAAATGCACACAAACTGAAAGGAAGGGGATGGAAAAAGGTATTTCGTGCAAAAGGAAATAAAAAATCTTGGATGGCAATACTTATATCAGACAAAATAGATCTTAAAAAGGGGCTGTCATAAGAGAAAAAGAAAGACATTACATAATAATAAAAAGAATCAGTCCAACAGGAGGATAAAATCTTAATAAATATTTATGTACCCAATATAAGGCACCTAAATATATAAAGCAAATACTAACCAACATAAAAGGAGAGATCAATAATAATATAGTTATAGTAGGGGCTTTGACATCCTATTGATAACAATGGACAGATCTTCCAGACAGAAAATCAACAAAGAAACAGCAGCTTTAAATGACACACTACAACAGATAAATTTATTTGATTTTTTTAGAGCATTTCACTCCAAAGAATCAGAATATATATTCTCTTCGAGGGCACATGGAACGTTTCCCAAGATAGACCCCATGTTAGGCTGCAAAACAAGTCTCAATAAATTTAAGAAGACTGAAATCATATCAAATGTCTTAGACCGCAATGTTATCAAACTAGATATCAATTACAAGTATAAAACTGAAAAACACACAAACACATGGAGGCAAATAACATGCTGCTAAACAATGAATAGATTAACAATGAGATGAAGGAAAAAATCAAAAGATACCATGAGACTAATGAAAATGAAAACACAAGAACTCAAAATCTATGGGACACAGTAAATGCAGTTCTGAGAGTGAAAGTCATAACAATATAAGCCTACTCAAGAAACAAGAAAAATCTCAAATAAAGTCTAACTTCACACATAAAGGAACTAGAAAAAGAACAGCAAACAAAGCCCAAAGTGATTAGAAAGAAGAAAATAGTAAAGATCAGAGAAAAAATAAATAAAATAGAGTCTAATAAAATACAAAAGATTAGTAAAATCAAGAGCTGGTTCTTTGAAAAGATAAACAAAATTGATAAAACTTTAACCAGTCTTATCAAGAAAAAAAGAGAGAGGACTGAAATTAATAAAATCAGAAATGAAAAAGGAAGAATGACAAATGACTCCACAGAAATACAAAGGAACATGAGAAAATAGTACAAACAATTGTTTGCCAATAATCTGGACAATCTAGAAGAAATGGATACATTTCTAGGAATGTTCAATCTCCTAAAATTGAGTCAAGAAGAAATAAAAAAATCTGAACTGACCAATTACTACAAACAATATCAGATGAGTTACTAAAAAACTCCCAACAAACAAAATCCTGGACCAGATGGCTTCACAGGTGAATTTTGCCAAACATTTAAAGAATAATTAACACTTATTGTTTTCAAACTATTCAAAACTTCAAGAGGAAGGAAGTCTCCCTAGTTCTTTTTTATGAGGCCATCATTACCCTGATTCCAAAGTCAGACAAAGACATTACAAACAAACAAAATAAGTCGATATCCTGTATAAATATAGATGCAAAAATCCTCAACAAAATACTAACAAACCAAATTCAGCAATACATTAGAAAGATCATACATAAAGTAAGATTAATTTCTAGGATGCAAGTTTGTTTCAATGTCCACAAATTAATTAATGTGATATACCACATTAAAAAATTAAAAGGTAAAAATCATATGATTATATCTCAATAGATGTGGAAAAAACATTTGACAAAATCCAGCATCCATTTAAGATAAAAACCCTCAGGAAAGTAGAAATAGAGGGAACATACCTCAACATAATAAAGGCAATATATGACAGATCCACAGCTAAAATCATACTCCATGCGGAAAAGCCCACTTTTACCACCTTCATTCAACAATATTGGAAGTTTCAGCCATATTAATCAGACAAGAAAGAGAAATATAAGGCATTTAAATTGGAAAGGAAAAAGTAAAACTATCATTATTTGCAGGTGACATGATACTACATTTAGAGAACCCTAAAGATTTCACCAAAAGACTGTTAAAACTGATAAATAAATTTAGTAGTGGGGTACAAAATTAATATTCAGAAATTGGTTTTATTTTTATATACCAACAACAAACTATCAGGAAGAGAAATTTAAAAAAACAATCTCATTTACAATTTCATCAAAAAAAAAAAAAAAACAAACCTAGAAATAAATTTAACCAAAGGGGTAAAAGGACTGTACTCAAAAAATCACAAGTCATTAAAACATAAATTGAAGAAGATACAGGTAAATAAAAGCATGTATCGTGTCCGTGGATAGGAAGAACTAACATTGTTAGAATGTCCATACTACCCCAAAACAATCTACAGATTTAATGCAATCCTTATCAAGATACCAATGACATTTTTCAGAGAACTAGAATAAGTAATCAAAAAAAAAATATTTGAAACCATAAAAGACCCCTAATAACCATGGCAATATTGAAAAAAAGAAATAAGTTGGAGGTATCATACTACCTGATATCAAACTATACTACAAGACTATAATAATAAAAACTGCATGATACTAGCGTAAAAATAGAAACATAGATCAATGGACCAGAGATCCCAGAAATAAATCCATGCTTATATGGTCATCAAATCTATGCCAAAGGAGGCAAAAATATACAATGGGGTAAAGATAGTCTATTCAATAAATGGTGCTGGGAAAACCAGACAGATACATACAAAGAGCCATCTTCTTACAACATATACAAGAATAAACTCAAAATATTTTAGACTTAAATGTAAGACCTGAAATCATAAAACTAGAAGAAAACATAGACAGTAAACTCTCTGCCATCGCTCTTAATAATATATATATTTTTTCCTACTATATCTCCTCGGGCAAAAGAAATAAAAGAAAAAATAAACAAATGGGAGTACTTCAAACTAAAATTTTTTTTGCAAAGCAAACAAAACCATCAACAAAATAAAAATACTACCTACTGAATGGAAGAAGATATTTACCTATGATACATCTGATAAGAGATTAATATCCACAATTTATAAAGAACTCATACAACTCGACACCAAAAAAAACCAAAATCAAATTGAAAAATGAGCAGAGGACCTAAATAAACATTTCTCCAAAGAGGGCATACAGATGGCCAAAAGACATATGCAAAAATGCTCAATATCACTAATCATCAGAAAAATGCAAATTACAATCATAACGAGATATTATGTCATACCTGTCAGAATGGCTATCAACAAGTGCAGGCAAGAATGCAGAGAAAAGGGAAACTTTGTGCACTTTTGCTTGATTGCAAATTGGTATAGCCACTATGGAAAACAGTTTGGAGGTTCCTCAAAAATTAAAAATAGTACTACCTTATGACTTAGCAATTATACTTCTGGATATTTATTTGAAGAAAACCAAAACAGTCTTTGGGATCTTACAATCTGCAGTCAAGTCATGGGCTTCATGTCCCCAAAGCCCCAGGCTTTGCCTGGATGCTCAAGGAGGGAGCGAAGCATTTTTCAACATTAGAAGAAGCAGTGTACAGGAACATACCAGTTTGCAAGAAGCTTGCCCAAATGACTCATACAGAGTATGGACCAAATGGAATGAACAAAATGGTTATCAAACACCTGGAGAAGTTGTTTGTGATGAATGATGTAGTGACTATTTTAAGAGAGCTAGAAGTACAGCATCCTGCTGCAAAAATGATCGCAATGGTCTCTCACATGCAGGAGTAGAGGTTGGAGATGGCACAAACTTTGTCCTTATGTTTGCTGGAGCTCTTCTGGAATTAGCTGGAGAACTTGTCAGAATTGGTCTGTCAGTTTCAGAGGTCATAGAAGGTTATGAAATAGCCTACAGAAAAGCCCATGAGATTCTTCCTGATTTGGTATGCTGTTCCGCAAAAACTCTTCGAGATGTTGATGAAGTGTCATCTCTACTTCATACCTCCATAATGAGTAAACAGTATGGTAATACTGGCCAAACTTATTGCTCAAGCATGTGAATCAATTTTTCTTGATTCTAGCATTTCAATGTTGATAACATCAGAGTTTGTAAGATTCTGGGCTCTAATATTTATTTCTCTTCAGTATTACATGGCATGGTTTTTAAGAAGGAAACTAAAAGATGATGTAACATCTGTTAAAGATACAAAAACAGCAGTGTACTCTTGTCCTTTTGATGGCATGATAACAGACACTAAGAGGATGATATTGATGAAGACTGCTGAAGAATTGATGAATTTTAGTAAAGGAGAAGAAAATCTTATGGATGCACAAGTCAAAGCTATTGTTGATATCGGTGCAAATGTCATCATTACTAAGTGGCTAAGTGGCAGACATAGCTCTTCATCATGCAAACAAATACAATATTATGTTGGTGAGGTTGAACTCAAAATGGGATCTCAGAAGGCTATGTAAAACAGTTGGTGCTACAGCTCTTCCTAGATTTACTCCTCCTGTGCTTGAAGAAATGGGACATTGCAACAGTGTTTACCTCAGAATTTGGAGAAACACAGGTGATTGTTTTCAAGCATGATAAGGAAGATGAGGCCATTTCCACCATAGTGCTTCGAGGTTCTACAGACAATCTGATGGATGATATAGAAAGGGCAGTAGATGATGATGTTAATACTTTCAAAGTTCTCACAAGGGATAAACGTCTTATACCTGGAGGTGGAACAACAGAAATTGAGTTGGCCAAACAGGTCACAGCATATGGAGAGACATGTCCTGGACTGGAACATTATGCCATTAAGAAATTTGCCAAGGCATTTGAAACTATTCTCTGGGCACTGGCAGGGAACTCTGGGGTTAAGGCCAATGAAGTAATCTCTAAACTTTATGTAGTACATCAAGAAAGAGATAAAAATGTTGGATTAAATATTGAGATATGGAGGCTAAAGTTCCTGCTGTAAAGGACATGTTGGAGGCTGGTATTCTAGATATTTACCTAGAAAAATATCAGGCTATCAACCTGGCCACTAATGCTGACTTCACTGTACTTAGAGTGGAACAGATCATCATGGCAAAACCAGCTAGTGGACCCAAACTTCCAAGTGGGAAGAAAGACCGGGATGATTACCAAAATGATTGAATGATTTATTTTTTACTGTGGGCAAAGGCTGTAGGTATAGTAGTATTCTAGGAATTGCCTGATTTTTTCCTATTCTTAAATTAAGAAGTGTTTTGTGTTTATAACCTTGAGTGTTTGATACAATAAATGTGTTGTTACAAAAAAACCCCCACCAGAACTAATTTGAAAATATATATGCACCCCTATGCTCACTGCAGTATTATTTATAATAACCAATGTATGAAAACAACATAAGTGCCTATCAATAGACAACTGGATAAAGAAATTGTGATACACACACACACACACACACACACACACACACACACACTGGAATATTACTCAGACATGAAAAATGAAACCTTACCATTTGTAAAAATGTGGATGGTATTATGCTAAGTGAAATAAGTCAGACAGAGAAAAACATACTATATGATTATGCTAAGTGAAATAAGTCAGACAGAGAAAAACATACTACATGATTTCACTTATATATGGACTCTCAAAAACAAAATAAACAAAGAAACAAAAGGAAAACAGAATCATAGATGTAGAGAACAAACTGGTCATTGCCAAAAGAGAGGGGGGTTTGAAGTTGGATAAAAAAGGCGAAGGGATTAAGAAGTACAAATTGGTAGTTAAAAATAGTCATGAGATGTGAAGTACAAAATAGAGAATATAATCAATAACATTGTAATTGATATGTATAGTGCCAGATGGGCATTAGACTAACTGGAGGAATCACTTCGTAAATTATATAAATGTCTAATCTTATTCTATACAACTGAAACTCATATAAAATAATATGGAACATCAAGTCTAATTGAAAAATTAAAATTGAAAACTAATTAACTAAATAAATAAATGTATACACACACAAAAGAAAATAGCTTATCAGTATATCTGAAATTTCAATATTTCCTGTCAAATATGGCCAAAGGTGTCAAATCTTCTGAAGGACAAGAAATAATGCATATTGTGTAGGAAGTTATCAATATTAAAAATATTGAAAAAAATTTTTTTAAGTTTTTTTCTGATTTTCTCCTACTAATTCATAATTTTTACATTATCCTAAATTTTATTTGAATATCTAATAGGTTCTTAAATAATTTGATATCTGACTTTGTCATATTATCCTACTCTTATTATCTTTTCTCTTCTTTTTTTAATTTATTTAAAATTCAAGTAAATAAATGGTGAGTTTTTTTTACTGTCATATTTTAATGTCATCATCACAAGTTTTAACTATTATTAAATTATAGCATACTTTAATAATTTAGAGACCAGCCCCCTCATTGATCTTTCTTTCTGAATATTTCATTAAATTAACATGCATTTCTGAATAATTATAGAATAAAAAATTTAGAGTGGATTATAATTATAAATACGTTTTGGGAAAATTGATATGTTTATCATATTTATTTTTTCTACTCAGAAATATGGGAAGAGCTCTTCATTGTTTTGTGGCATTTCTATGCTTTGTAATTGAGTCTCTTGATTTTCTTAAACACATACAGATGTGTACACATTTTACAACCCTCTAAGTGCATCTTTAAATGCTTAGTTTTGTTTATTATTTTTACCATAATCACCTTTCACTTGCATTTTAATGGGTGGCATAATGAAATGCTTTTGATTGAAATGTATGTATGAGAGTGTGTGTGTGCAAGTGTGTGTAAAATGCTAATTTATAGAGCATCAGGTTTATTATTCCTTATAGGTGTAGTTGATAATTCACAACCTCACAATTAATTTCTCAAAGACACAGATTCCTCTGGATAAAGCTCAATAGCTTTAGAGAGTTGATATATCTGTGGCCACTGTTTAAAGTGTTCTGTAAGATCCATGAAAACTGAAAATAGCATAAGATATATTTGGAGGAGACAAGAGAAGAACTCACTGAAAGGAAATGGAAATATCAGAGCAATATGAATTTGCCAGGAACTGGCAAGGACCTTGAAAGTTTGAGATGTTATCACAAGACAAGAGACATCCGAGAGAACGGAGAATGAAAGTGGTTTCTTCGCAATACGTCCATGAATTTCTCAGTTATTTCTCATTGATTGTTTCTGTCTTTTCCCATTCCATTCCTTCTATTTGGATGCCTTTCTTCCTCCCTAATTAGAAAGTACGTCTATCTGTCATTCACCTTCTTTTACTGCTTGTGCACTCAGTGTGTCCAGTGGGTTCAAGGACTAATGCTGGTGATACCCTCAGTAAATAAGGAGCCTGTCCCTGCAGCTCTGCGTTCCTCATGGACTATGAGACCTTACTAATAAGTCTGAAGTTTCTTTAAATAGTGTCATGTTTTTCAAATTGCATTGTAGCTGCCTTGATATAGTAACAGAATAGTGTCAAGGCTTCACTTGTAGTGATAATGTGCAGTAGTGTATGTGAGATTCAATTCTTAGCGTTTGATCTTTTTTTGAGAGGCATTTCTCCAACATCACAGGTTTAAATGTTTCTATTGATTTTCATGTCTAGATATATTGTGAACATATAACCTCCAGTTAGCCTAAAGCAGCTTTTCTGGTTTCTTAAGCAAAACAACAACCAGTTAGAAAGACTTAACGACAGCACTCTAAATGTACAAGACTGAGCTGTGAAAAATAATTGTATTTATATTGGAAATTGTCAACAGTTCAGTTTTCAGAATATATTATTATAATAAATGGCTTTTGGGAGGCCAGGTAAGCTTATATTAACTTGAAATTCCTTGAAATGATCTGCGAATAATACACACACACACACACACACACACACACACACACACATATATGTGTATTATATATATGCAATTATATATTCATAATTGCACTATCTGTTAAATCTGTTGTTTGCCTCTTTGGGTCCACTCTTCACCTTACCCTATCTAATCCTGTGCAGAGTGTATATTCCTTCAGTGGACTCTCTTACCCTTTAGCTTTTGGCTATGTTCAACCGATACGAAAAATGTGTGGGAGATTGAAGAACAAGAGGAGAGTGAGGTTGGAATATCTTCCCCGAAATCCCTCCCTGTTGATTGGTGTTGAAGATGGTGCCCTTTCACAAATGTCTTATTCCTGTCAGATAACGTTTTCAATGGGGCAGTCTCTCTAGGCTCTAGGCACTGCTCACTGCTTTTTCTCTAAAGTCCACTAATTAGTGGCTCTCAAGATTACTAGCCCAAAGTAAGAACTATAGCATTTCTTATTTTTCTTAAACATGGACCTCATTATTTAGCTGTTCTCAAATTGCTCATTTTAGTGCCCCATACATTTGTTTTATGCCAGGGTTCTAACTGATAGAGAGGTTGATGTTTCCCTGAATTTTTTAAAATTTTAATTTCTGTTAATGGGGACTTTTTTTCAATGCTGATAATATATGTTAAAAAGTGATTTTTAATAATTTGACATCTCTGTACCATTATTATTATAGTTCTTAATTATTTAAGAAATATTTTATGATTTTCTACTCTATGCCAGATATTGTCTTAGACACTTAAAATACAAGATGTCCCATGAAATTGTAACATAATAGTCCCCCCTTTATCTGCGGAGATAAGTTCTAAGACCCACCCTATTGGATGTCTGAAACAGAAGATAGTATGGAACCCTACACATATTATTTCTTTAAATTCATACATATCTTTTCACTTAAAGGAAGCATGTTAAGCCTTCTATTTGGCATATCCAAATTGCCTATATCACAACTTTTGCACTTTGAGGCCATTATTAAGTAAAACAAGAGTTACTTGAAAACTGTGATACCTTGACAATCGATCTGATAACCAAGACTGCTACTAAGCGACTAATGTATGGGGGGGTGTATATAGCATGGAAACACCAAAGGGATGATTCATATCCTAGGTGGGACAGAGAAAAATGGCATGAGATTTCATCACGAAACTCAAAATGGTGCATAATTTAAAACTTATAGATTGTTTATTTCTAAAACATTTCATTTAATATTTTTAGATGCAGTTGGCCACAGATAATGGAAACCATGGAAAGTGAAACCACAGATAAGGAAGACTACTGTATATGAAACATTATCAGTGGTGATAAATGCAAATATAAATTATCTTGTTTATGATGTGGCTGTGATTTAAAAAGGTCGTGTCAGTCTGTGTTCCAAACATTCACCAAAGATGAGACATTCATATTCTTTGGAATTATAATAATCTTTTCTTTAATATTGCTAGAAGTTACTGTATAACTTTATACTGGTATGTTATACTGGTATATTTGTTCATAAATCTTAGAAAAAATATTTAAAAATTATAAAAGTTAACAAATTTTCTCATAAAATGTTTACAAAAATATGAAAGCACACTTGAGTCACTAACTTTCCAGAAAAGCATTAGTCTTCTTTCTTAGAAATGGAGTTTCAAACACCTTTTGAAATTTGAATTCCAGTTGCAAGGAATCATCAAACTTCCTAAAAAGATTTTTTTTTCTGTCATTGACACAGAGGAGCTGTATAAAAATCCTAGCTTTTAAGTGGAAAAAGTAATTTCTTTTGCAATTGCAACAAAAAGAATAAAATATCTAGGAAGAAATTTAACAAAACATGTGAAGGACCTATATGATGAAAAGTATAAGGCCCTAATAAAAGAAATTGAAGAGGATACAAAGAAATGGAAAGATAGTCCATGTTCTTGGATTAGAAGAATCAACACAGTTAAAATGACCTTATTAAAGCATTATACAGATTTAATATAATCCCCATCAAAATCCCATTGGCATTTTTTAAAGAAATGGAACAACAATTCATCAGACTTGTCTGGAAGCACAAAAGACCCCGAAATGCCAAAGCCACCTTGAGAAAAAAGAATGAGGTTGGAGGCATCACTCTGCCTGACTTCAAATTATACTACAAAGCGATAATAATCAAAACAGCATGGTATTGTCAAAACAAAAAACAAAAAACAGACATACACACCAGTGGAACAAAATTGAGAGCCCAGAAGTAAACCCATGTTTATATGGGCAAATAATTTTTGACAAAAGAGCAAAAAACATATAGTGGAGTATGAAAAGCCTCTACAATAAATGGTGCTGGGAAAACTGGAAGGCCACCTGCAAAAGAATGAAACTAGACTGTTGTCTATCACCACACACCAAAATTAACTGAAAATGGATTAAGGACTAGAATATAACACCTGAAACAATAAAATGCATAGAAGAAAACATAGGAACTAAATTGAAGGACCTTGGACTTACCTTGGACTTAAAGAGGATTTTATGAATCTGACCTCAAAGGCAAGGGAAGTAAAATCAAAAATAAGTAAATGAGACTACATCAAACTAAAAAGAAAATGTCAACAGGGTAAAAAGACCACCATCTGAATGGGAGAAGATATTTGCAAGCAACGCCTCCAGTAAGGGCGTAATATCCAAAATATACAAAGAATTCATACAACTCAATAACAACAATGACAACAAAAAACCACAAATAGTCCAATCAAAAAATGGGCAGAGGACCTGAACAGACACTTCCCCCAAGAAGACATAGAAATAACCAACAAACATATGAAAGGATGCTCAACATCGCTAGCTGTTAGGAAAATGCAAATCAAAACTTCAATGAGGTATGATCTCTCACCTGTAAGAATGGCTATTATAAACAAGACAAGTAATAACAAGTGTTTGAGAGGTTGTGGGGGAAAAGGAACCCTCATACACTGCTGGTGGGACTACAAATTGGTACAGCTACTATGGAAAACAGTATGGAGGTTCCTCAAAAAACTAAGAATTGATCTACCATGTGATCCAGCAATCTCTCTACTGAGTATTTACCCCAAAGACTTGAAAACCCATATATGAAAAGATATTTGCACACTAATGTTCATAGTAGCATTATTCACAGTGGCCAGGACGTGGAAGCAACCTAACTGTCCTACAATAGGCTAAAGAAGCTGTGGTATATATATATATATATAGGAATATTACCCAGCCATAAAAGAAATGAAATACTGCCATTTGCGACAACATGGATGGACCTCGAGAAAGTCATCCTAAGTGAAATAAGCCAGACAGAAAAAGCTGAAAATCACATGATATCACTTATATGTGGCATATAAACCTAAGAGCAACAAACAACTA
>NW_006434839.1:20363870-20373084 GCF_000325575.1 Pteropus alecto
CCATAATAATACAAAAATTAAAAAATAAAAACATTCTTTGCAAAAAAAAAAAAACAAAATCCGAGCTTTTGACAGAATTTGCCTTTGTCGGTCATAGGCCTTAATGCATGTGAGTAAATTAGTTCACTATTGTGGGTCAATTTGATTCTGGGGTCAGATTATCACCATTCAAACTCCCACACATAATAGCTTGTGACCTAGTGCAAAATAATAATAGTATCTAACTTGTTAGATTATTTTAAAGCTTAGATGAGATAATATCTGTAAAATGATAAAAACAATATTGGAATATAATAAACATCACTGTATGTTAGTTATTTTTTCCTTAGTGCCACTAAAATTGTGGGAGCGAAGGCATCAAATATTTCTGAACCCATTAACACAATATCAAAACCACCATCCTCTGGGATGAAAGATTGTATTAACAGTGTTGTATATACTAGGAATACAGTATTATAATGTTAACTTTTCTAGCACTTTAGTTTTTCATTTTAGGCTAGCAGTGTTTAGACTTAATAAAATGTTTCCTCCCTTCCTTTTTTTCTTCCTTCTTTCTTCAACCAGTTCTTCTGCTTCGTAATTGCTACTGGTCCAGTTAGCCTATTATATGGGTATTTTGAATGTGTGTATAAATTTGAAACTGTATAAAAAAAAACAAATAGATATTCTGAAAAGATTAATGAGGTATATCAACACAAACTAGTAATAAGGATGTGTTTTGTTTATGTAGAATGCTATAGCTATATGCTAAGTATATTATAAATTTATATTACCATAATAAGGTATCACCTTAGCTATTAATCTAAGTTACAGAATATCATATGTATATTTATCTTCTTTCAAAGGGATCTAAGCTTATTTACATCTTCTGTACATAAAATAGTTTTAAGGACATTTTAATATTGGCCACTAATTTTATACTGTCAGAATGTCTTAATGTAATTACAAAGGAATGTAGCTATAGTCTAAGCTTATTTAATCTACATACTCTCTGTTTGACCTTTCCTGGAGGAGCATATGAAAAAAAAGAAAATATCCATACTATTCTACAAAATTCCCAGTATAAGGAAAAGGGCAAAAATAACAAAAAATTTTAGCAAGAAAATTTTTTGTGTACCAACAACTTGCCGTCAAAACAAATGGCATGAAAAAAGAGACAATCACAAAGCTAAACAAAAAGCTTTCCTGTTGCTCATGTTCTTAATCCCTTTAATAAAATAAATAAGGCATTTCAATGAAATAAATTGTATCCAAGGAGCACAGTACCTTCTGTACGATGACTGTATTTACTTTCAAGTAATACTGCTTAGAGATAGTATGTACAAAAGTCAACATAATTATTTTCTTTATTTGACTATAGTGTCTGGATCTTAGTCAAAGGACAAAGTGCAATTGGTTTGTTTTTCAAGTTATTTCTTATCTCAGTTGCATGTCAGAAAGATCATAATGTTACTGTTTTAATTTTGATTGTTAACATAAAATTGGAATCCAAAGTAAAGGAAATTGTGAAAATTAACTTGTTACAAGTATCAAAGAACAAAGCATGGGCATTATGATAATGTAATCATTGAGAATCTGAAATAAAATGTATTTTTAAAGACACAAAGTTAATGCTTTCCTTTGAAATCTCCATGTAAAAATTGAAAACACAACTTAAACAGAAGATAGACACAGGTAGCATATGAAAAATTACAACTTGGGAAATTAATAAAAATAGTATCTAAAACAGTATTAGTGAGATATAAGCTCATTCATTAACAGTCTGTACGATAATATATCACTGAAAATGTTGCATGAAGGGAAGTCTTTTCATAGGATTATGTACAGTATAATAGCAAGATACCGGAATTAAAATTCACTGAGAAGATACATCTTGCGAACTGAAGGGTAAGAAGATAATAATGGTAACATTAATAATAGTAAATAACAAGAATAAAGTGATTCACATAAATAGAATTTTCATCAGCAACCATTATTGTAATTATGTGAAAGATAAGCTAGTAGTCTACAGTAAATAGCTAATCTTTATTGATTCATTGTTAATTTCTTTTTATTTTAAAGGCTTTAGAGCTGCTGTTAATAATAATGGGTATATGAGAAAAAGTTACACAGAGAAAGAACAGGAAAACAATGTACTGGATTGTGCAATGTACAGAATTTCTAAAGAATCTTTTAAAAATACATTTATATTCTATTGTTAAGGAAAAAGAAAAACATTCAAAAGATTTCTCCCTTTTTAAATGGTTGCTGTGTAACTTATTCTAACAGTTTATGGGGGTTCCATAAACAAAATGAAAAAATGCAGGGATCTCAGCTCTGACTCTTTAATCACACGAATTTGAGGGTTATTCTTCATCAATAACACCTGGAAGAAAAAGGTAGGCTATCAGCAGAATGACCCTACAGCAGCCCTAGGGGCAGTTTCACTGCCATCAGCAAAGTTAGCACTAAGGATAAGGGAACCGTATCCAAGGTCCAGAAAATAGCAGGAGCAGGGGAGAAAATAAATTTCATGTTTAGCTCATGATTTCTGGCAACCAAGTCTTCTACATCAATAGCATTGCAAGAAGAAAAGTTGCAAAGAGATGGTCTTTCTTTTACCTGCAACTGATACAAAATTGACAAGAAAAATTTAACTAGGCTCTAAAATTATAAAGTATATCGATTACAGAGGAGAAAAAATATTTCATTTATCTGTGCAATTAGTTTTTTAGCTAAAATCTGGATGGATTATTTAATCAATTAAATGCTTTATTACTGATTCTTAGCTATTTGTTAATTACTATATTTGAAAAGTCTTTAGAAGATTTAGTTAAACTATTTTCTTTTATCTCATTCTCCACACATTCCTCCCTGTCACTCTCTTTTCAGAAAAACCTGAGCTCTGTAATAAAAGAACAGTACTCAGTGTTGTAAAGTTTTAGCAGCCAAAATATCAATTTGAACCTGAGAGTTGGTTAGTTCTATGCATTCATTCAGTTATAGAATTTCTGATTTCTATCATTAAATACAAGACCCACAGGACCACTTCTCATCTCCTTTCCCTTTATTCCAGGAATATACCTGCCACATCTCAAGTCAACTATAGAGTTTCACATTCCCACCTTTATCCATTTTCAATTTATCTTTATCTAGAACTTATACGCATCTTACTCCCAGTCCTTCATAAACTTTCTTCTGTCTCTAGGGAACCACATTTTAGAGCTGAAAATTCATGTCATATCATTAAAATTTTCTCTCAAGTTTTCAGTTTATCATCAAAAACATAATTTCTCCAGAAATCAGCATACCATTCATAACTGTCTTCACTGGTAATATATCTTCCTGGTCTTGTAGTCTCATGGGTTAAGAAAGGAGAATCGTCGTTGTCCTTGGCTGACACTGTAGTTTCTAGATAATTGTTCAGTCACCTTGGAGCCAGCTCATTGCTCCTTTAAAGTTCATTAAAACTTCTCCTGTCACCTTTTTCTCTTCCTTGTCACCAACCTTCCAGTTCCTTCCCCAAGACTTTCCTTGGTGACTTCAACATATTCTCTATAACTTTATCTACTTGTTCGTTAAGTATTTCTTTTTTTTTTAATGTTAGTATTTTGTTTATGTTACATTGAAATAACTATTTAAAAAATGTTCTTCTTTTCCAGCTTAATTGAGGTATAATTAACAAATAAAATTGTCAGACTTTTAAAGTGTACGTTATGATCTCATATATACATATAGATTATAAAAGCATTTCCCCATCTAGTTAATTAACACATCCATCACCTCACGTAGTTCTTCTTCTTTTTTCTTTTTTTTTGTTCTTGGTGAGAACATTTAAGCTTCACTCTCCCAACAAACCTTAAATATACAATAGTGTTATCAACTCTAGTCACCATGCTGTATAGCAGATCTTCAAACTTCATTCATCTTACAGCTAAAAGTTTGTATCATCTTTTGAGGTCAGTTTTTCCAAGGCCAATTCTGAATGTGGGGTTTAAGCTAAAGAAAAGAGAATTCAGAATATAATAAGAGGCCACAATAAAAAATAAGGGTTATACAAGGATTCCAATTTATCATTACTCTACTTCAAACATTCACTCCAGTCATCTGGTCAACCAGTTTTCCTAATGATCCACTATGTAATCTATTAATTTAAAGGGAAATTGAATACATTATGTTTATCTACTTCAATAGACATGTGCACTGGATACAAAAACAGCACAATGAAAAGTAGGACCTACGTCTGCCTGAAGAAATGTCACGGGCATCAAGGAAGATTTAGCAGAGAAGACTTAGCAGAGAATAACAAGGAGAATATCAAACAGTAAAAGGAAGGAAGATATTTCAAAAACAGCAAACAAGTAGTTCAAATTTTATGACCAGATGAATAGACCAACATGAATGAAATATAGGCATATATGAGGAAGTAGCAGGAGGCGAATGACAAGATGTACACCATTTCCTGCCATACTCTTTCCTTTGACTTGACTATGATCAGATATGATCATCTCATGTTGATTCTAAAATCTTTCAACAGTGGCCAAAGTTAGATCCATATTTTGAAAACATTAGGAGTAGGTGAATTACAACAGAAGAAGGGCAGTCTCCTGAATTTGAAGTTACATTATATATATATATTTTTTTTTATTTTCTTAATCTCTTTAATCTTTGTTCTCTGGGAACTGGTTCTAACCCTTGTCTTCTCTTTCCTGACCTAACAATAGTCTCTTTTCTGGTTTCCTGACTCTGGTTTTTTCCTTCTCCAAGTTATTATTTCTATTAATTCCTAAAGTTACAAACTTAATCATGTCACTCTTTAAATTTTTTAATGGCTACCTACTATAGGATAAAGTGCAAGCTCTTTAGCTTCACAAAAGGAACTATTGGTGATATGGTCCTGGCATTCAGTCTCAGACTCATCTCTTATCACTTGTAGTTTTATTCCATATGCTTTAAAATACCTGAAGTTTTCCAAATAGAGCATGCTCTTCCATGCTCCTGCACTTTTACAGGTGCTGTTCTTTCCATGTGGTATACCCTCCTCACCTTATGTGGTGATAAGGCAAACTCCTATTCAGTCTTCAAAACCTGGACCAGGTGGTTACATTTTTGTGACATAATCCTCATACTGTATTAATGTATAGAATATGTATATTAACAGAAGATATTTATACAATCTCAGTTCCATTTCTGTATTTTATGTATGCAATTACATAACTGATTTTCATACTTTATTATAATTATTTCTTAATGTCTGCTTCTCCTATTAGATCGTTATCTTCTTTTTTTAAAAAAATATTTTTTTATTTTTCAATTAGAGCCGACATTCAGTATTATATTTGTTTCAGGTCTACAACACAGTGATTAGACATTTATATAACTTACAAAATGCTCACCCCAATAAGTCTAGTACCCACCTGACATCATACATAGTTGTTACAATATTATTGACTATATTCTCTGTATTGTACTTTACATCCTCATGACTGTTTCTTTAATATTATATTTTTAGTTTTTTCAATTATAGTTGACATATGGTATTATATTAGTTTCAGGTGTACAATACAGTTTGTATAACTTACATTTGTATAACTTACAAAAAATCCTGAAAAATCCAGTACACATCTGACACCAATACTTATTACAATACTACTGACTATATTCCCTATGCTAAATTCTACATTCCCATGACTATTTTGTAATACTAATTTGTAACTCTTCATCCTCTCCCCGTTCTTCCATCCCCCTACCCATTAATGCAGTAACCATCAAAATGCTCTCTGTATCTAAGAGCATGTTTTTGTTTGTTCAATTATCCTTTTCTTTAGATAACACATATAAGTGAAATCATATAATTGTCATTCTCTCTTTGACTTACTTTACTCAACAAAACACCCTTTAGCTCCAATCATGTTGTTGCAAATGGCAAGTGGATTTTTATTCTTTTTATGCCTGAGTAATATTCCATTGTATATTTGTACCACCTCTTCTTTAACCATTCTTCCGTTAGTGGAAACACAGGTTGCCTCCATATCTTGGCTATTGTAAATAGTGCTACAATAAACATAAATGCACATAGTCCTTTGAAGTAGTATTTTGAATTTCTTTGGACAAATACCCAAAAGTATGATTACTGAGTCCTCCTTTGTCTCTTCTTATAGTTTTTGTTTTAAAGTCTATTTTGTCTGGGTTTAGCATTGCAACCCCAACTTTCATTTGTTTCCATTTTCATGAAATATCTTTTCCCATTTATTTACTTCCAGTCCATGTATATCTTTTGATCTGAAACAAATCTCTTGCAGGCAGCAAATGTAAGACTATTTTCATTATCTATTCAGCTACCCTACGTCTTTTAATTGGAACAGTTAATCCATTTACATTTAAACTAATTGTTACTATTTTATTATATATATATATAATAAATATATAACATATAATAAATCCATATAATAAAATAGCAACAATTAGTTTACATATTATATATATGTAAATATATACATTTTTTCTTTTTCTTCTTAAAGAAGTCCTTTTAACATTTCTTGTAAAATTGGTTCAGTGATAAAAAACTCCTTAACTTTTTCTTCTCTGGAAAGCTCTTTATGTGTCCTTCTACCCTAAAAGCCTTGCTGAGTAGAGTAATCTTGGTTGTAGGTCCTTGCTTTTTTATCACTTTAGGTATTTTGTGCCAAGGCCTTCTGGCCTGCAAAGTTTCTGTTGAGAAATCAGCTGACAGTTCTATGAGAGCTTCCTTGTAGGTAACTAACTGCTTTTCTCTTCATTTGCTCTTTGTCTTTAAACTTTGGCATTTTAATTATGACGTGTCTTGGTGTGAGCCTCTTTGGATTCATCTTGTTTGGGACTCTGTGTCCTTCCTGGCTTGTATGTCTATTTGCCATGCTAGGGATGTTTTCAGTCATATTTTCTTCAAATAGGTTTTTGATCTTTTGCTCCCTCTTTTGTCCTTTTGGTACCCCTATTATGTTAATGCTGGCATGCTTGATGTTGTCCCAGAGACTCCTTAAATTATACTCACATTTTTGGATTTTAATTTTTTTTTTACTTTTCTAATTGGATGTTTTCTGCTGTCTTATCTTGCAAATCACTAATTCAGTCTTCTGCTTCCTCTAATCTGCTGTTGATTCCATCTAATTTAATATTCATTTCAGTTATTGTATTATTTATTTCTGACTGGTCTTCTTCATGGTTTCTATCTCCTTGTGTTAGTTCTCACTGGGCTCATTTACTCTTTCTCTAAGTTCATTGAGCATTCTTATAACCAGTGTTCTGAACTCTGCATCTGGTAGATTGTTTGTCTCCGTTTATTAGTTCTTTTCAGGAGTTTTGTCCTGTTCTTTCATTTGGAACATGCTTCTTTGTCTCCTCATTTTGGCTGCCTCCTTGTATTTGTTTATATGTATTATGTCACACTGCTATGTCTCCTAGGCTTGATAGAGTGGTCTTATGTAGAAGATGTCCTGTGGGGTCCAGTGGCACAGTCTTCCCTGGTCACCTGAGCCAGGTGCTTTTGGTGTGCGTCCTTTGTGTGGGTTGTCTGTGTCCTCCTGTTGTAGTTGAGCCTTGATTACCATTGGTACATCTATGAGAGGGATTGACCCATAGGCTGATTGGCTGTGAGGACCTTTCATAACTACCATGGAGGAGCTGCTGTGCAGGAGCTAACCCCACAGAGTAGGATTTGCTTTAGTGGGGTTCTAGTGCCTGCCAAGTCTACTCTTTGTAAATGTCATTTGTATAGGTAGTTGGGTGGTGCTCCGGTGTGGTCTTAAGTCAACAACCAAGGTCAGCCACTACCTGTGCCCTGCCCACAGCCACTTGGTATAAGCTGCAAAGTGATCTGAAGATGTTTGTCACTTGTCCTGGGCTTAGAGTTGCCTAGTAGAGGCTAAGTTGTGAACCTAGGCTGGCTTCTACTAGTGCCCACTTAATAAGGGGACCACTTAATAAGAGGTACAGGGTACTCTGAGATCAGATGCTTCTTATTTAGGGTTTATAAACCCTTGAGAGAGTTTAGGAAGTTCCACAGCATGAGCTAAGACAGGCTGTTTGTATGGAGTCCCAGAATCATCTTGGGTAGGCCCACAAGTTGAGTGAGGCCAGTTCTCAGGAAATTACCAGGGTGGGATAAAAGGTGTTAACCAGGTTGTTGGAGACTTAGACTTGGTATCAGCCTATGCCTTCAGGCAAGGTGGGCTCAATAAAAGAAGAAAGGATTCTGCCAGCACTTATGTCTGGGAGAAAGCTGACCCTCCAGCCCTCATCCTTAAGCCAGACAACTCAATTCCTCCCCGTATGTCCCTGGTGCTTTTCATACTGCTGCTCCAGTGCTGAGCACAGAGCAACTGAGTCTGTCAGCCAGTTGGTTCATGTGTGGGCCCTTTAAGAGGAATTTCTGGGACTCCAGCAGCGATCCATCTCACTCAGCCAACATCCTCTTTGGTTTTCATAGCCAGAAATTATGGGTACTTCTCTTCCTGGCACTAGGACCTTGGGATGAGGAGCCTTGTGTGGGTCAAGGATCTCTCGCACCTCATGGGGTCCTCTGAAGCTGAGATATCCCTCCTGATTCTTAACCATCTCGTGTGGTATGGGACCAGCTTGTTCCTTGTCTCCTCCCCTCCTATCAGTCTCAGTTGGCCTCTTCTGTGTATCCCTAGTTATAGGACTTCTGTTCAGCTCGTCTTCAGGCAATTCTCAGTGTGGTTGTTGTGTAGTTTAGTTGTAATTTTGATGTGGTCATGGGATAAGGTGAGCACAGTCTACCTATTCCGCCATCTTGTACCAAAATCCAGACTTTGAACTTTTGAAAAAAGATGCACATGTGCCTGTATGCATGTTTGTGTGTGTGTATCTTCTTGGTTTAACACTGTGCTGGCATATAAAATGCTTCTAAATAAAATATTGAAACAAGTTGAATTGTATTGGATAAAAGAGAGAAAATTGCTCTAAAGAAGGCTGGAGAAGGCTTACATTGCAGAAAACTACCTCCTTGGAGAATATAGTCTGTCTCCTTTCATTAATTCCACAATTCCTCCTTATCTGAACTTCTACCATTTTATAATACTAATTAGCATTTTAAAAATAATCCATCAAGACACAGCACAACTCTCTTATTTATTTGAATACCAGTTACCACATATGATACAAATTTACTTTGGAACAACCTACTGTTACTGGAGTACTGTGTTTTAGTAGAGTGATTAATAGTGTTTAATGT
>NW_006434839.1:20373162-20383927 GCF_000325575.1 Pteropus alecto
CTATATATAGTACATATACATATGTACTATATATATGTACATATGTATATATATATAGTAAACTTTATAGTTGAGAAAATTTATTAAGAATTGAACACATTAAAAATTTTAAGGTCCCTAAAAGGTAGCTATAGGTCCAGAAGTTACACTACATTTTCTTATACAGCTACCAAATCCTATTTCTATTTCTTCATTTAGAAGGAAATAGAGTCTAGATGTGTTGTGTCTCTTTCAAGGGAAGATATAAACTTGTTTAATTTGAAGAGCTAACTTTCATATTCTTCTGATAATTATTTATAACTTATGACTATGAAGCTAAATATATCCCCTCCCCTGAACACGCAAACATGTGTATTTGACTTGCCCAATATTGTCTTTCATTTCATTGTTTTCCATTTTTATGCTACTCAGTGGTATTTACTGGAAGGGCCACTAACATTCATCTTAATTTCTTAATGATGTGTATGCTTGTATGTGTGTGTGTAAGTGTTTTGTGTGTAAACACAAATGTTTTTCTATTTTTCTCTTTCTCAGTAACACATGCCTAAAATGTGTAGAATAAGTGAGAATATTTAAGGGCAGGAAAGGAAGCACACATAAAAAAAGAATTGGTGTATTATAAAAGTACAAATAGAAGAGTTTGAATATGTAGGAAAGAATGATAACTTTAATGGCGCATACAATTTTTGAAAGAATAAAGCTCTAAAATTTGGTTGTTCAGTCTATTGTTAATTAGATAATTTAAATATAAAAATAATTGCTGAATTTAAATTATTCATTTATCTATATTTTATATCTGTTGTTGCTTTCCTATAATAGCAAAATGATCTTAGATAGTTGATTGCTCTACACTTTAGTTTGGGTGCTTTGTATAAAATATAATACAGTACAGGTGTCAATTCAAGAACTAAATAGCACATATTTCTGAAAAACCATAAATATATTAACGTTCTAGAAACAATGGCTCTGTAATTACTTTTCGCTGTGGAGTAAGGTTAGTCATTTATCCTTATAGAGTCCTAATACACAAAGTCAGATCTGCCCCTGTGGTCCTTTTCCTTTTGTTGATGAATGCATTGTACAGGTACCTTGTATGGCCCCTATAGTATATAAGGTCATCCTATACTGTTAGCACAAATCGTGTGAACAATAGTTTATATGCCACTTAACTCCATGGGAGAAACAGTTAACCTTGGTGGAGAGGATAGATCAGTCATGTATAGTTATTAAGGTCTAGAAGGTTTTGCTATGCTCTACAATACTTTTGTACAGTCACAGAATACTTCTGTATAGGACTATTTTAGCAGGAAAGCAAAGGAAGGAGAAATCACCTTTGGAATTTTTACAAAATGTATACAATGAAATAGGTGATGGAAGTTTATCAAAGATCCATTTCATTAATGACACCTCCACTGCATAGGTGGCAAACATTTTCCCATTTAGAAATAGACTTCTTAAAAATATGTTAATGAATTAAGAATAAAAGCTGTGCAGATGTAAAATAAAAGTTTTTGAAAATTATCAACTTGCTAAAAAGAATTTGATCTTATCATTTTGTTTAAAGATTTCAGAATCATCTTATTATGTTTTAAGTGACTGCTTTTGCTATGAAATGAAGGGCCCTTATTAAATTTATTCCAGGTCATTATCAGACTTCATTTAAAATTAACTTTCAACCAATGCCCTTAGTTACCATGTATTTTTAATCTTGAGGGTCATCTGATGATGATAGTCTCAAAAAAATCAGCTGAGAGTACCTAGAATCTTTAGTTCTCTCCTATTTTTAATGAAACCATAAGGAGATTTTATCTCTTTTTTTCTGGTGAGTAAAGATATGTAGAAAAACTATCATGAATTTATTTTTAATATTTAATGATACCATATTTCATGCTTTTTTGCTGAAATAAATTAAAATGTTTTTATAACACTTCATAGGTACTGAAGGTGTCTAAAAAATATTATGAGTGGAAAAGCATGAGATAAGCAACATTTTTTTTTAAAAAGGTCATTGTACAGAATAGTAGATGATTTAAAAACCTTTGTTTCTTATAGTCTCAATAAAAACAGTTGAGTTATGTTTTTCTTGTATTTCACTGAACTATTAAGAAAAAGTACATTTTATGACTTTTTGAAACAGTAAGGAAAAAATCAGTTTACCACCACTGTTGTTTAAATATCTTCTAACTGGCAAAATTAAACCATGTCTCTTAATTTATTTATTGCACTTGTAAAAAGATTAATGGGAATGTGATTCCTTGAGGCTTTTACATATAACTCCTTCACAAAGAACAAAATTATACAGTTTGGCAAATGAACTAAATTAGCTACATTTATTTAAATAATCACTATAGAGGAAACAATAAATCAACAACATTCTGTACAAAAAAAAGTGTTTACAGAGTGTCTTGTAATTTGTTTTATCAAGGACACAGACTTTTTGCTCTTAGCTAATCTTGCTTCTAACAGTCTATTATCACATCAACCATTAATGAGTATTTGCAATAGAAATTTAGCTGAGGCTTAGAAATAGAAAAGTAAGAATAACTTCCACCTTCATCACCAGCACAGTTACTCTGAAACACATTCTTCTAAAAAACATTTTATCAAAGGTTTCTAATAACTTCAGAAACAATCAAAATTAAATGGCAGAGCTTTGTTAAATCAGGAAAAGAGATGATTTGAATGGTCATAATCATGCAATTATCTCAGCCTCTCTATATTTCAAAGAACTCTGTCCGTATCTCAGTCTATATCAGAAGTAAGTGAGTAGGGGGAGCTCTAATGCTGAACCTGTGATATATTCATAAATCAAGACTTTCAGAGCCTGTCACAGGGACCATAATGAGGGTCATTATTCAGGCAGAGTGTCAAAACTACTATCAAAGGACCTTCTCAGAATTACAATCATTCTGTTTCTTGTTAAATAAGCAATGTGGTACACAAAAATGGCAAACAAGAAGCAGGTCAATTTGATACAGTGTGAGGGCACAGAGATCTCTAGAGTAATTTACCCTCTGGGAATTCTGATGGCTGGTGAGATGAATTATACACACCCTCAAAAAAGATTAATGGTAATAAAACCCCTTGAACAGTTTTACCAAAAAGCCTACAAATTGCTCATAAGCAACTTTAGAAACAAAGCTGAAAAAAATTATTTTTGTTGTTGTTAGATCTAAAACTCTTTGAAAAAAATAGAAAATATGTCTTAGAAAATTGTCAGCTTTCATTGTACTAATAAAATACTATAAGTTTGATTAACTTATAGTTTGGGGTCATTAAGAAAAGTAAAATTTTTAAACCAAAAATTTCTATTTATTTTATCTTAACTGAATCACTACATCCGCAAACATTCTTACAGACTCATATATACACAGGCATAAACCCACATCTCTTTCATATGCACATAAAACCCAAAATAGTAAAGAAACAATTTCCTGAAGTTCTTATTTTTCTGGCAAACACAGCAGTATACAAAGTAGGCTTATAAAAACTTTCATTCTTTATATATCAAAAAGAAAGAAACCAGTCTTTAGAATTATATGGTTATTATGTATGTAAGTACATCTTTCCTCGATTTTCAGGTGAAATATGCATGCCCTTTTCTTTATATGCCCTAATTAGTAAATGCTTCAAAATATAGCAGACAAGCATGTCATCAATTAGAGCTAACATAAAAATATAAAAGTCTATGTGGACGAGAGTCTGGAGAAATTTTCATATACTTGTTGAGGATAAAAATTCATACAATTTCGTAAAGGATAATTTGACAATGTGAATACAGTATCATAAATATATTAATTTAAATTTGAATCCAAAGTTCCACTTGTAGAAAATTATCTGAAGGACATAATTATGTACATCAATAACAACCAGAACAGCCTTTATATCTCAAAATAAAAGTTTGACGAAACCAGTTACATTTGATAAAAATAAAGAAATGCTATATATTCATTGAAAAGATGTAGAAAAATGCATACGATTATGAGAAAATGTTCATTAAACATCGCTAAGCAAATAGAGAAATTTGAAAATACGACAAGGCATTGGATGTTAACTTTTATATACAGTTGATCCTCAAATAATGCGAGGGTTAGGGGCACCAACTGGCCCTCCGTCGTAGTTGAATAAAAATATAATTTTTGTTTCTCTCAAAACTTCACTACAGTAGGCCCTTCACATCCACAGAATCAACCACCCATGGATGGAAAATAGTTTTTTGATCTGTAGTTGGGAAACCACGAATGAAAATGTGAAAATACTGTTTCAGGTCTGAAGTTGGGTTGAATCTTCAGATATGAAACTTGTGACTTTGAAGGGCCAACTGTATTTAGTAGAAAAAAATCCACGTATAATTGAACCCATGCAGTCCAAACCCATATTGTTCACGAGTCAACTGTATAATTTTTTGTACTTTTTTATATGTTACAAATTTTATATGATCAATATATATTACTTTTAGAATAAATAAACAAGTATATTACATGAGTAATTATTTATTGTATAGATGCATACTTATTTAAAAAGAAAGTTTTGAAAGCAAAACAGTATAATTTTAAAGGACAGCTATTGTCAGCACCCAGGTGATCGAGAAGGGAAGGTTTCAGTGGTGAGATGCCCAGTTGGAAGAACCTTGAGGGATCGTCATGAGAATGAAATAGCAGGCACCAACTTTATTGCGGGGAGTGTGCTTCTACTGCGGAGGCATGCTTCTGCTTCTGCTTCTGCTCTTCTTCTTCTCCCTAGGCGACCGCAGGGGCTCCACATTTATCAGAATACAGTAGTGGCATTCTGCCACACATGTGTGATACAATAAGCTGAATTATGTTTACATACGTTAAGCACAGGTGCCCTACTACACTAATGTAACATTCTAAATCCGGGATCCTATTCCTAGCCGTGAGCCTGGATTACAGCCAGACCTGGGACCAACTAGGCCAGGGACCCACAGCTGTCTAAGTAGAAAACACTTTTATTAAAAATAAATAGTTTTATTTTACGACTTTTTCAATGAAATAAACATTTTTTAGGAACATATAGATGCATTTAACACATTTTTCAGTCAGCGTCGTTTACAATCCATGGATCTTCAGTGATTCCAACTTTGGCTCTGGACAATAGTCTCTGCTTGAAATAAACATTTATATGAAGATTTGTATTTATACTATGTAATTTTTGAAAACAATCTTAAGCGGGATGGAAAGTGAGATTTTTGAAATATGGTACTTGAAAATTATCTTAATTCTTATGTTTATGTCCATATCGTTTTATTAAATTTAAATGCAGTAACTCCTTTTAAAATCAAATGAATAAATGTAAAGACTTATTTTTTTAAAATCCTCCAATTTTTTTAGTTTTGTGCTTATTAACTATAAGATAGAATTAAGCACAATCAGATATAGTTGATTTTTAAAATGGTGGCAAACTATAGTCTTAAGGATAGATACAAGCCATTAAAAGTAGTAATGTTTAATGCCTTGGGCTAGATGGTTAACCACAAAATAAAAATAAAAATAAATAATTGAAATCTTCATCTGTAAGACGAAGCTACTTCAAGAGACTTTAAGAATCTTTGGGGCAAGAGCTGGCAGCATTGCTTTTGGAAAAGCACAGGCTTCACATTTAGACAAATAGGTTTAAATCCAGACTTCACTTTTGTTAACTCTGCAGCTTTGAACTTACTCTATTTCTTTGTTTTATTTTCTTATTTGTAAAATTGAGATGATGCCATTCTCTTCCCTATATATGCATATGCATATTTTGCTGACTTCCATCCTCTCTGAAATTTCAGTTTTTATTTAGGACATTAAAAAATCGAGATTATATAAAATACTGTAATGTAACCAAGACTTGGAAGTAAAGTTACTTTGTAAAAAAAAGCATCGATTTCACTTATACATGAAATGTAGTGAACAAAAAGAACAAACTAATCAAAAACAGATTCACAAACATAGAGGACAATCTGGTGATGGCCAGAGAGGAGGGGATTAGGGAGCTGGGAGAATGGGGTGAAGGGTTAAAGAAGTACAAATTAGTAGTTGATAGATGGTCATGAGGATGGGGAGCATAGCATAGAGAACGCAGTTAGCATTAGTGTAATGGCTAGGTGGAGAGCCAGAGGAGAGAAAGAATAATTAGGGAGATCATTTTATAAACTATATAAATGTCTAAGCAATGTACTGTATACTTGAAACTAATAATAAAATTAAATTTTAATAAGTCATCAATGATTTCTTTTTATTTCTTTTAAAATGATGTTCTCCAACTATTCCAAAAAATTTGTAGTAGGTTGGTATCTATTGTGAAACCAAGAAATCCTTAAGATCTTAAGTAATGAGAAGATAGACTTCAGTTTTATGACGTTTGTAGTGGACAACTCTAAGTGA
Organism: Pteropus alecto; assembly: GCF_000325575.1. NCBI lineage: Eukaryota > Metazoa > Chordata > Mammalia > Chiroptera > Pteropodidae > Pteropus > Pteropus alecto. The sequence goes on from NW_006434839.1 coordinate 20,379,546, forward strand.
AAATAAAGCTAAACATTTACTCAAGGTTTTATTTCCACCCAAGATTTCACGTGTGGAGGTTAAAAGAATCTCTTAATTCCTCTCTGTCAAACTGAATATTCTGTGACAATAAATCCTACCTTGTTCAGACTTACTCTTTAAGTAAATTGGTATCAATAAAATAATCAAAAGCAAACCAATTATGTTCTGGCATCTTTTATCCATCTGTTTGGATTTAACTATCTTTTAAATTGTGTTTGCATATGAGGAAATGCTTTATTGTATGCAGAAGTACTCAATTATTTAGATTATACATTTGAATAAACTGTACAGTGGAAGGCTTACCCTTGTAATGTAGGACAATTACATTTTCTTGCATAGTTTACAGATTATTAAACTAATATCAATTCGACCCACACTACCAGTTACTGGATTCTAACCTTTGCCTTTGAGACTTAACTACTATGAGGATCTAGTTTCTACCCCAACAATTAACAATCCATGTCAATCACTTCAAATTATACCAAATTATGCAAATTAGTGGTTTTGGGAAAAGAATTGTATGAGGAGACAACAAAAATTTAATTTCAATAAAGGTCACAGGTGAGGTTTGTAGCTGCCTGCTTCTGTTCGAGAACTTGCAGCTCTCTGTGGTTCATAAGCAACAGGTCTCTTGTTTCAGAGTGGCTTTCCCGACATACGTGGGTCAGGAGAGTCTTGGTGTGAGCCTCCCCACCACACAAGAATGTTAATTCCACCTCGGGCACTAAGAACTACTACAAAGATTTTCTTTGTTAGAAATAACTTTATTTAATTTTCTTGAAAAAAAGCATTAGGTCATTAACACATATGTTCATCATGATGTATAACATTTAAAAGTATAACAAACCATCATGTTTAAACTCTATCTTCACAGAATTTCGTTTTTATAAAGATTACCCAATAAGGTAATGTTTTTCTCTCACTTCTACATTTTAATTGCAAAATTAAATAGTATTTTTTAATTACAAAAATATTTATTTGCTGTAACAAAACAGAGATGCTCCTTTCCCCAACTCCTATCTGCCACTTATTCTGTAATAAGTTTGATGTAGATGTGGATTTTTATCTAAGTTTATAAATGCGGGCATAAATTTAAATATTTATATTTTATAAAATAGGATTAAAGAACATGAGTTATAGATAAACTGGTGACTTGATTCTCCCAATGGGATGTATTGGAAAATTTGTTGAAATACTCTATTTTCATATACTCAATCTGCATCATTTGTTTTATGACATCTCCCCCTGTCCACAGAAGAAATAAGAGCTGTTGGAGACTCTTAATTGTTAACCTGTTTCATTTTAACAGATACATTGAGAATCAGAGAGGTTAAGAGAATCCTACAGTCAGTTAATGGCATATAGGAAAGTGAGACTGAGTATTCTTAATTCCTAGTTTAGTGCATTTTTCTATAATCTCTCCTGGTTCTCATGTCATGAATGGGCAAGGTGGATTTTTCATATATTTCTTTTATGTTTCATTGTAACACATAATTTATGCAAATTTAGAAGTTCTTGTATTAATCTAAAATATATTCCAATCCTCACATACATGTAGAAAAGATGTGTTTTTCTAATAAATTCTGAGTCTCCTCATACCATAAATCTTATTTATTCATTTTTATATATCCAGTATGGAGATGGTCAGTTTTATGTGTTAACTTAGCCAGTTATTTAATCAAACAGTAATCTAGATGCTGCTGTGAAGGCTTTTTGTAGATGTGATTAACATCTACAATCAGTTGACTTGGCACAAAGGATATTATCCTGGATAATTTGGGTGGACTAGATTCAATTAGTTGAGAGGACATAATAGCAGACTGAAGAAGTTTCCCCTTGTAGAATATAGCATGAGCTCTGACCCAAGAATTTTCAGCTTGCCCTTCTTGGTGGCCTACTAGATAGATGTTGGATTTGCCTAGTTACTCCCCACCCCCGCTGCCCCAATCACATAGACAAATTCTTTGAAGTAAATAAATAATTATATATAATAATTGTGTATATAATAATAAAAAATTACACATTTATATATCTCCTCCTGGAACCCTGATACAAGTAAGTACCTGGTACAATATTCAATAAATGTTTTCTCTTCTCTGAATTGATGTATGTATAAATGAATGTTTTAGTTTTTAAAACTATAAATTTGATTGAATTTATTATATTACCTACAAATATTTTGTTATTTTTCTAATATATTTAAATATATTAACATTGATAAAGAAGAATCTCTTATAACATAGGGATTTAATGTCTATTTTATTCCTCTCATTAGGCAATATATCTCATTAGACGATATATCTCATTGTTGAGTAAAGTGGATTATCTTCCTTGGTTACAGAAATATACAGAGAAAGAGAAGGCTCTTTAAAAATAATATTTACTGGAAAGAGTATACATTTAATTTGTTCTCAATTGATGAAGAAGAACCTGGTTAAATCTCCCAAGACCATTATGAATCCCTTATTTTAAATCTTCAGTGCTGTAAATAATGAAATAGCAATGTCTTGCAAGCATTGTGTTGACGACAATAACTCTTTAAAGTGAATTTGGCATATGAGACACTCAGGTCCTGTTCTTCCATAAATGAAAACTCTTATATAATATTTGAGGGGGTAAAGATGTTAAAAACTTTTCCTAGTGACAGTTCATTTACATAACTTTATTATTGATCAACTGCCCTATAGGAGTAATGACAATGAGAGAATCATTACCTCACACACACACATACGCAAAACTTCCTTCGTGGCTAAGATAAAGAAAAATCCACAGCAAGTCTTTTCACACAGTAGATCAAATATAGAGTTTTTTTAAGAATCCCAATGCCAAATTGATTTCAACCTATAGAATATATGACTCCAAAGAAAACCTTTCCTAAATTCATGGGTGAAAGAATATATGACAAATAAAAGCCTAGCTGCATGATCAAGTCTTTTACACTACAATTATTTGCATTTCCAATGAATGTTGACTACATACCACGGTTAGGTAATGTTAAGGTGACAGGTGTGCAGGAGATGATTCTGATTCATAATGAATGTAACTCAAGGTGCACTTGTGTATATCAGACTGTATAACGCTGTTTATCAGAAATGTTCTGGGATAGCAAAACATTTAGGTAAACAAGGTTTTATGTAATCAAGGGAGTTACAAGGTAATTGATTCATGTCAGGAGACATAACCTAAATTTAGACAGGAGATAGTATTGAATCGAAGATTTAGGATCTATGGAGCTTTAAAAACGTAAATGTAAGATTGCCCAATTTTATTAGCAATACTAATGTGTATTTTGGTTTGCATTTTAAATACATAAAAATAAGTTACCTAGAATTCTTTAGGTAATCTCAGAGACAGTTAAAAACTTTAAAGTATAAATATTGAAATGTTTGAATAAATATAATTTTCAAACATAATTTTTCTCGAAGCTAAATACTGGCCAAAGTGAAAAAAGAATCTACCAGTACGTGGAAATTTGGGTTCTACAGTTGGTTCCCCACATTCATGTTTTAGTCTTCAAATACTAATAATAGCTCTGTATGCAACATAATTTTTTTACATAATTATTCATTTTGTACTTTAGTTTTTCCTGTTTATTCCTAATCCAGTAATCCAGATGGAACCATGTGAATTCTAAACTGTGGTTCATGTTTGCTTCGCTGATTGATTTCCTGACAAAATTAGGCTTTCTGATCATCACTGTATTGGTAAATAACTGTTTTTTCTATAAGCAATAATAATCTATTCTACATTCCTACTGTAGCTAAATCATTGACAATGAGTTGGTAATTTACTGTTTAGAGTTTACTTAAAAGGATTCCTGTGTCCTTTTGGTGTTTAATAAAGCCTCCATACAATGGTAAAGGAAGGAGTGTTTTATCCAGTCTCATTGCCTTTATATCTGCCTCTGAGAGGCTTATTCATTGAATTCCATGACCTCATCTTAGGCCAGTATTGGGAAGCAGCACAATTTTAGCAGGCAAACCTGTTGTTGGGACAAGTTTATTGACCTAGGAATTACTTCAGACTGGGAATCACAGTGTGTGTGTGTGTGTGTGTGTGTGTGTCTGTGTGTGTGTGTGTGTGTGTGTATTATTAAATTCACATATGCAATTGTGTTTCTTTTTGGGTTTTACATTTATTACATCTATGTGGTAGTTTAAATAATATGACCAAATTATTTGATACTTTCCCTCCTTCTCAAGAGGTGGAGCTTAAGTCTCCTGCTCTTGGCTGAGGACTAGACTTAGTGACTCACTTTTAAATAATAACAAATGGCAAAAGTGATTATATGTTACTTTGCAGATTAAGGTAATAAAAGACTGGCTTCAATCTTGGGTGTGTTCTCTTTCTCTTTCTCTCTC
>NW_006434839.1:20383970-20476348 GCF_000325575.1 Pteropus alecto
TTCCCTCTCATTTTCTCTAATCATTCATTCTGGGAGAAGCCAGCTGCTATGTCATCTGGAGATGTGGCTTACTTCAGATGATATTAAAGCATATGTATTTTACCAAATTAAGAAAGTATCCATCAATTCCAACTTTGTTTTGTGTTTTAAAGAAATGGTGTTAAATGTTTTTCAAATGCTTTTCCATATCCACAAAGATAATCATATGGATTTTCCTCTTCACTCTGTTAATAAGATGATGGGATTCTACTTGCACATAAATATTTTGTTAAAGATTTTTACTTTGATATTTAAAAGTGAGGTCGATCTTCAGTTTTATTTTTTGGTTAATTTTCTATCGTATTATGAAATTACTATTATACATTTTTAAAAAAATTAAATTGAAAAAAGAGAAAGAAATGCTGATATATTTTGTGATAAAGACTAAAACTTTAAGCAAAAATAATCAGTCAGGAGGGTCTGTGGGAGGAGCTTGGGTTTGTGGAAGTTCTCACACTCTTCATAATCATGAGGACCCTACATGCAAAAACCCTGCAGGAAAAACTCTATATTTATAAAAGTTCTATGATTCTAACTTCCTTTTCCCTTCTATATATACCGCTCCATCTTGCCACGTAGGTCAGAGTATGCACGTGACTTGCCATGTCTACATGCACTGAGTTACAATCTTGTCTTTTCACGTATAAATTCTTTTTGGTAACAAAACACTTAGTCAATATTATTTTTCAGTTAACATCTTGGGGATTTGTTTCTAATTCCAGAGAAAGACAGCCCTGACAGCTTCAGGACAGGTGAGCAACCACTTTGACTCAGTGCTTGCTCTCAGATTCAGAAGCTTAGGGTAAGTCTTCTGAAATCAAGCTTCTGCTTTCTGCATTTTGAAGCTCTCCAGTTTTTATTCAGGAATTGTTTAGAGGTGTGTGTGTGTGTGTGTGCGCACGTGCGCGTGCACACGTGTACATGTGCATTAAAAAGGCCTTGCTTGTTTGTCCCTCTGTGTCTGTGAGTACTCAATTTGGCACATTTGGCACTCAATTTGGCTTAATTTCATCAGATACAGATTGTCTTTTGAGACCAAACTGGCTAAAGATCCCTTTGGGGACTGAGATTATTTCTACTGAAATTAGTCAATTTGACCCAGTATTAGACTGTGTAGTCTATTGAATGGAGTGGCACTCAGCTTGGCCCTTAACTGGACTCTCTGAGGGTCAGTTATTTTCCTTTTAGCCTTCAGCCTGGTCTTGTGTGATCAGACTGTTCTAAAGTGAGGCTGGCTGGTGTTCGAGCTGCTGTAAATTCTTAGGCCCTTTGTTCTAGAGAAAAGTCTCTGAAAAATGGAATCTCAGCTATCTAAATATTTTAAAACTGTCCTTCCTCTTCCTAGGATGCCACCTGAATACATGGTTAAATGCCATGGCAATTTTCATGTGCATATTTAACGAAATAAACAGATCTAACTAAAAGTGATTTAGAAAATCAGTGGTCACTCTGGGGAACTTAGATTCCCAAACTTCATTTTCTTAAAACTGAACTGGACAATAATAGTGCAAAAACTGGTAAAATTGAGCGGAATACTATTTTGGATGGTATTTTGAGACTTCCAAATGAGACCAAATTCTGAAGTTACCTCTTTGCGAAATAGTTTTAAAATTAACAAAGGCTACTGAAAATTTAAAGAGAGAAAATGGCTTCTGAAGCCACCTGTTCTTCCTCTGCAGTGTTGTCTTGACCTTCCCCCTCTACTCCACTGTCTCAGGATCCATCTTCGGGTACACCCTCTTCTTCTATAGAAACTTTGCCTCAGGCTTTTTCTCTAGCCTGTGCAAGCACTTCTTCCACAACTCCTTTTCCTCAAGCTCCACCTTTGATGTCAGCCATCTTGCCTTCTGCTATTGCCTTTCTTACCTTTGGTTCCCCCTTCAGTTCCATTTTCCCTTGAATCCTCTCTTACTTTTCCCTCATCTGAACTTATCAATATTTTCCCATTTAAGATTAAACCCTATAGAGATTCTAACAGACCCCAAAATATATGTCCTCTGGATTAAAGCTGTGTTATAAGCCATTGTAAAGGAATTCCCTACAACAATTGAGGATCTTCACAAGTTTGCTGAGGAACTTGATATTATTATTCGGGCTTATCAGCCTGGATTAGCCTATCAGCTAACTTATTTGTCAGTTGGTGAAGGCCAGGCTTGACAATGGATGAGAATTGCTGAATGGGAACATCCCGAAAGAGATTTAGAAAAGGAAACCTCCAATTTTAAAGAAGAAGCTGGATAACTTTTTTGAAAACTACACCAAGCAATTTCCAGTGCTTTCTCAAAGCCTGTTGATTGGAGCAACATTCAGACTTACTCACAAAAGTCTGACAATATGCTTATGACTATTAGAATAGACTTTGGGTTGTTTTTAAGGAAGCATTTATTTTTCCTTCAGATGTTGACTCCACTCAGGCACGTTTAATTCTTTGTTAATGGATTGAACAGAGATCTTTCTCTCCTAGTTAAGAAAAGCAGGGTGGAATAGGAGACCATGGCCACCTTAGATTTGGTTAAGTTAGTCAGTTGGCTTACCTGTACTCTAGACTTGGCAAATGAGAGACTCCTTGGCAAAACTGAAAGACTCCAAACTTTTGCCATTATTGCAAGAGACAGGACGCTGGAAAAGGAATTGCAATAAGTTTAAGCATTTCAGTTGCTCTCAGCCTTCTAATAAGCCTTCTATGAATTCCTTTTGTTAATGGCAATATAACTTTTTAATATTATAATAACCTTAATCTAGCTACTCTTCTCCCTTCTGAAATTGATGGAGCACCTCATGACTGCTTGACACTGACAAATCACCTCATGACTCCTTATGACGATTTGCAAGAGATTCCTCTAGGTAAAGCTGATTTCTTATGGTTTACAGATGGTTCATATTTAAAAAACAAAAATGATAAGTAACATACTGGTAATGCTATTGTTATCTATTCTGAAGCTGAAGTATCATCTTTGCCTTGGCTATTTCAGCACAGTGGGCTGAATTATAGTCCATCACTTGAGCCTGCATTTTAACGAAGGGTAAAATCTGTCAACATTTATACTGACAGTAGATATGTCTTTGCAGTAGTTCATGACTTTGGAATATTATGGAAACAATGTAGTTTCCTTACTTCCAATGGAGGTGAATTTAAAAATGGTTCATATTATGGGTCCCAGGCCTGGCTGGTCCCAGGTCTGGCTGTGATCTAGGCTCGCGGCTAGGAATAGGAGCCTGGATTTAGAACGTTATGTTAGTGTAAGAGGGTGCCTGTACCCAGCTCAGGTAAGCACGATTCAGCTTATTGTATCATGCATGTGTGGCAGAATGCCACTGTTGTACTCTGATATATGTGGAACCATGTGGTCCCCTAACGCAGCAGAAGCACACTCCATGCAATAGAACCGCACTCCTCGCAATAAAGTTGGTGCCTGCCTTTTCATTCTCGTGTCAGCCCCTCGTGCATTCTTCCAACTGGGAGTCTCACCATGGAAACCTCTTCTTGATCGGCTCGGCTCTGACACGTATGTTCAGAAATTATCAGGTGCTTTCCTTTTACCTGATGCTTTAGCTATTAAGATTCCAGGATATTCTAAACTTGACTCCTTAGAAGCTAAAGGAAATCACCTTACTGACATTTCTGCTAAGAATACTGCTCTTAAAATGCATCAGCAGCACTCAAACCTCTGTCATGGTCCAAAAAGATATTTCCCCAGTTGATAACTTAGAAAACCTGCCCAGAGAAACCTAACAATTGGCTTTGGAAAAAGAAAACAAGATTGAAAATCCAACAATTGCTGGTTTGATAAGAAGAGAAAGCTCCTCTCTGCATGCACTGATTCGGACCAGATAAAAACCTAGTTGTACGAGAAACTCTAAAATTTCCGTTCCTGACTACTGTACGTGCATTAAGCCATTGGTCCACTAACAAAATTATAGCATTCCTGAACCAATATTGGTGGGGAGACATTAACAAGGTTACAAAACTGCCTACCTTAAGTGCTGCACTTGTCCAAAGTACAAGTCAGGGAAGACTTTTTGCGTTGCCCCTGGGTATTTTAAATTGCCTAACAAACGATTTTAGGTTTGGCAAATGGATTTTATATAGCTTCCCCTGTTTCATGGATATAAATATGTTTTAGCGTAAGTTTTCTCACTGGACTGAAGCCTTCCCTTGTAGACAAGTGAATGTCTCTGTGGTGGCTGAAGCCTCATTACAGAAGGTTATCTCATGTGGAGAGCCCCTCTCTGGCCCCACAGTGATAGGGTAGCCCACTTCCAGGTCAGGCGCTGCAAGTCTGTGCTGTTTGGCACACTCTCCAACATTTTCGCCGTGCCTACTGCCTTTGATCTTCAGGTTTAGTTAAACTACTAGTGGTATTATTAAGATTCAATCAGCAAAATTAGTAAGAAACTCTTCAAGAAATTTGGCCCAAAACATTGCCATTAGTTGCGTAAAACTTCATAAGTTTTTAGGACTCATAAGCTTTCACATTTTGAGATAATTACATGATGCCCCATGCATTTGACTTCTGCTTCTTTTGATCCAAAGTTGGTGAAAGGAGACATACTTCAATATTGTTAGGCTTAATTACTTCTTTTCATGCTTAATTACTTAATTGTGCTTTGGTAGAGCAATCTTCCCACAGTACAATCCAAGGAAATAACAAACTCAAAATATATATTCTACAACGTGGAGATTTTGAGGAAAAGACACTTCAAAAAATATTTCCTCTAGCCTCACTGGAAGGGCCCATAACAGGTACTATTGACTAACCCCTGTGCTGCTAAACTCCAAGGAGCAGATTCTTACATACTTGTGTCCTACCTAACGAAGGTACCAAACCCTGAATGGAACTGCACACGGTCTGATGACCTGAAACTAAAGCTGTCAAATATTAAAACAGGTGAATTTTGAAGGAAAATAATTGCTAAAATGAATGAATCAGGCCTGTACTACTATTGGTTCGTATTTCATTTATTTCTTTTCCTTGGAAGGAACATGCTCTTATTTATATTTCTGAAGATATTGTGAAAAGGGGGACCTTTCCTGGTTATTGAATTTATCATCAAGAACTTTGATCTACCTAAGATAATGGCCTTTGTTTCATTATTTACCGGTTTGAGCCCCTGGTTTAAATTCATCTTATAGACTAGGTTGTTATGTTCTAATTCTGTTTTAAATTGTTCTTGTTATTACTTCTTGCACCTGTTGCCTCTTAATCCTGGGCATGAGCTGTTCCCAATCTATGCACTTCCCCTCTGATGAGAGACGACACCCAGAAAAAGTTCCTTCCTGACATCGAGGGGCAGAAAGGCTGCTGAAGTTGGAAGACCTGCTGATCAGTGATGCTTTTAGAGCAAGGTCTCGACCACAAGGGAGGAATGATAAAAACTATTGAACTGTAGGCAAATATAATCACTCAGAGTGGGTTTATGGGAGGAGCTGGGGCTTTTGAAAGTTCTTGCACCCCACGTAATCCTGAGAACCCTACATGCAAGAACCCTACAGGAAGAACTCTATGTTTATAACAAAGTTCTATGGTTCTAACTTCCTTTTTTCATCCATAAATACCCCTCCATCTTGGCATGTAGGCTATAGTATGCATGTGACGTGCCATGTCTGCATGCACTGGATTGCAACCCTTTCTTTTTCCTGAATAAATCCTTTTTGGTGACAAAACACCTAATCGATATTATTTTTCAGTTGACAGCTGCAACATGAATGAACCTGAAAAAATGGTATGCTAAGTATAAGAAGTTAGACAAAAAAGACAACATATTATATGAATTAATTTATGTAAAATGTCTAATAAAGTCAAATCTCTAGAATCAGAAAACAAATTAGTGGTTGCCTCAAGCTAGAGGTGAGAATGAATATTAGCTACAAATGGACAAGGGGATGTTATTGGAGTGATGGAAATGTTCTAAAAGTAGACTGTGATGATGATAGTATAACGTGGCAATTTACTAAAAATTGTTAACTTGTACATTTAAAATAAAGGTAGATTGAATTTTATGGTATGAAAATTATATATTAATAAAATTGCTAAAGGCATACATTTTTAAATACTAAAATATAGTCCTACCTAAACAATTAGTTGAGTTTAATAAGGAAAAGTGAAGTTGAAGTTTCCTTCCTTTCCTATGCTCTAGAATAGTTTAAGTAGCATAAAAATTATCTGATATATAAATGTTTGGTAGAATGCCAGTGGAAAAATTAGGTCTGGTGATTTATTGTATGTATTGGGGTGGGGTGAGCTCTTTTAAATTTTCTCTATTTCTTCTATGTGATTTGCCTATTTAGACTTTCTGTGTCTATTAAAGTCAATTTGGTAAGTAGTATATTTCTTTAAAAATGCATTTCATTTAGGTTTTAAAGTATATTTTCAGAGGGATACACAAGTATCGTCTAATAATTTAAAAAATTTTTCTGATAGTTATTTTCTATTTGTCTTTTCAATTTTTGTATTTTCTTCTTTTGGTCCTTGATCAAGTCTATTAATAGATTGCCTATTTTGTTAACCTTAATTCAAACAATGATATTTGAATTTGGAAAATGTGTCTTGGTATTGGTTGTTTTGAGTGAATTCTCCATGATATGCGTTGGGCTCTTTAGCATTCCTCATCACTCCTGCAAAGTCATATCTATCGATCTATCTATCTACCTATCTATATATGTTTATATAGAGAGAGATACATATATATATACACACACATATATGTGTATATATATATATATGTGTATATATATATATATATATGTATGTGTATATATATATATATATATATATAATTTCAAGAGGAGTCCTTTACAAATTTCAGTAGTTATTTTATTCCATCTTTTTGGTTTTCTTCTTTGAGGACAACTATTCTACATATATTGCATCTTCTTTTCCTATATTGTATATCTATGACTTTTCCTGAAAGTTGCTATCTCTTTTGTATCTTTTTTACAGCTTTATGGGGATGTAATTGACATAACATAAAGTTCACCTACTTTAAGTGTGCAGCTTCATAATTCTTAGTAAGTTTATACAATTGTATAATAGTCACAATAATAATTTAAGAACATTTTCATCACCTTATGCTAGAGCATAAAACAATCTATGATAAATATAAAAGGTATGAAATAATGTGAAGAAAAATCTCCAATAAATAAAATAGAATTAAATTAATTACATAACTCATTTATAAAAATTACAAGGATTAAAGAAACATTCGCCTGTAGAAAGTTTGACAGATACTTAGCTTCTTTGAAGTCTTTGCTAAATCCAAAATGTAAGGTAAACTAGAAGTATTTTCTAGTGAAAAATGTATGGATAACAAATTGCTATTTCTTTGAATTTCTCCTAACTTTGGGTTGAAATCTAAGCATTTTAGATGATATATTTCAGTAACTCCCAATTTTAATTCATTTCCCTGAGCGTCTTTTTGTGTTTTGATCTTGGGTTTTTAGTTTGTTTGGTTTTTGGTAGTTTGTCTAATTTGTTTTTTTTTTTTTGGTTGTTTGTAACTGCTGATATGTCTGCTAAATTCTTTTTTTCTAATTTTTTTTTTTTTTAGACTTTCTCCTGTGATTGCATGGCTTGTGAAGCAGTCAATTATATGTCAGAAGTTGTATTAAAATGTGTCAAGTTCATTAGGCTTTTACCTTCTCTATGTGAGTTGGAGAATACATTCAATGTTCATCCAGTTCATCATTTCTCTTTTGCATGTTAATTTCCACTCTATTCCCAGTGTCTCTCTGCATATATTTATAATTTTCTAGTCAACCAGGTATGTTCAGAACTTATCTAGTTCTATATCCTTTCAGGACCTCTTAAATTTCTGGCTGGCTTGACACTTACCAAACTGTGGGTTTTCCCATTTATTTTCTATGGAAATTTATTTACTACCAGAATTGCTATGGTTAGATGACAAAGCTAGAAATTTTAACCCTCTGTTCCATAAGAAAACTCGGAAGCATTCTGAACATTGATATCCAACTAAGAGACAGTAATTAGAAGTCATTTTTGTAGACAAAAGAATGTGAAAATGTGAGGGATAGGGATGTAAATCTCCAAATTCACAGATTTACTGAATTCAAACATTGCTTTCTACAGTTCTTTCCTTTAGTGAACATTATAGAATAAAATAAATACAAATCACAGCTAATGCTATAAGCTTTTTTAAGTAAACCCAAACCTGACTTTCAACTCTGATATTAGCCTGACTTTCTTGTTAGCGCTAAATGACTTTCCTAAAAATTATGCAACGGCTGTTTAATTCTTAAGGTATCACACTGACAGGTATTAGGCTGACTAAGGTTGGGATTGTCTACTTTGTAACCTCATTTCTGAAAGTTGACTATTCTGTAGATATGCTATTCTTTTACTTGAAAAGTCATTTGACAGAGGGCCTCTAATGAATAGAACTGGGTATTTCCTAATTAAAGTTTTAGAAGAACAATTTCAAGGAATGACCAGTTTCAGGTTGGAATTCTCAAAGGGATTTGGTTTACTTTCATCATTGATCTTTCTGTTTGAAGTGTTCATTTACCATCCTGACATAATCTAGGGCTGCACTGCATGATGTTGATGATACTTTTGTCAACGTGAAGAATGCAGTGCCATTGTTACAGAAACCTTACAAGAAACAGAGACCTTAATATGTACCATCTGTTTTACAAAAGAGCTCAATGTGGTAATGCATTTGCAATACCAGAAGCAATATCTCTAAGACATGAAATGAACATATGTTGTCTAAGAGCCTTCAGGCTGACATTGAAAAAGAGAAAAGATAGTACTTCAAGACAAATACTGTCCCAGTAGAAAGACTGCCAGATCCAATATGGCTCAGCCTATTGACAAGTCTCTGGTGAACAATTTCATATAAAGATTTTCACATTGGTATGGGTTATATGATGCTCTGGCCCATCCTTTCAGCATGGGTAAAATAGTAGAAAACATTCTCTTTGTCATTCTTGTTACTTTTCTGTTTTGGAGCAACAGATGTCAGAAAAAGTTGCACTATACAATAAAGTGCTTGAATGATTATCTCTAGGGCTGGAGTGAAATCAAAATGATGTCTTCTGATGAGTGAGCAGGTAGTTTTAAAAACAGAGCTAAAAACGCAACCACTGAAAGCTATACTAAAACATCTAGCTATTTAATATTAATATAAACTAAGAATTTTATGAATGGTAGTTTATACAATTTTCATATATGTATTGACTATTAAATTAAAAGTTCTGAATGACCTTAGTTTTCTGGATATACTCTAATATAAAATTATTTTACAATGTAAAATGTAAATACAAGAATATTTTAGTATGTACATAGTGACAAGAGAGTATATATCTGTTATTTGTATAGTGAGCATTATAAGACATTTAAAAAAGTCAAATAATGGGTTATTAAGTCTATTAGAAGGAAGAATAGTTAACTAGCTTAACAAGTGTTAGTTTGCTTATATTTAGTTCCAAAGATTCAATATGGGTTTAAATTATATTATGCCGTAACAGGCTTAGCTCTTCATAAATATGTCAATATGAAATGTAAGCTGTACATTTTAAAAACAGTTGAAGAAATTCAGCAGTGGACTTGGAGCCAGAAGATCTGGCTTATAAAGGTTCATAATCTGAGGTAAATCTGATCTTGGGCCACCTTTCAAGGCCTCAATGACTTTAACTATAAAGAAGGGCATCTGGACTAAATAATTTCTAAGGTTCTTTTCAAATTTAAGAATTAAATTCTAATTACAAATAGACACTACAGTTTAAAATGGAGGAAAAAAGTGTTTGAAGTCTAAATTCAAGATAATTAACCTCCTTATTTTAGGTATTTTATGTTTAAAAACTATATATTGATTTATCAAAAAGTCCAGTTAAACTATACCTTAGAAGACAGCTAATTTTTATGTCTATAAATTTTATAACATTACATACATTCATTCTAAATCTTACTTAGGAAAAAAATAATAAAACCCTTCTTTGTGACTAGTCTTTTAGCTACTAGGCAGGTAAAAGATAATAGTGGAATGATCCCTGACCCAATAACAACTATACTCTTATGTTTTCAAAGCTTTTTTGAATCTAGAAGTAGTTCTTTGATAATCATTAATGTAAAGTTATTTTTAATGATCTTTATCTTTTAATTAAATGACCTCTACATGATAGCTCTCATGGCCTGCCAAAGGTCTAGAACTTATTCCAAGAATCCCTGATTGCCGTTCATGTTATGATCCAAGAATGGCTCTAATTAGGAGATTTTGACTTTCCTCAGGGTTGTTTCCTAGGCACCAGGTCCTAGTCCCTCAACCCGCTCATCCCTAGTATAATAACTTTTTGGATTAAAAAGAGAATATTTTGTTCATTGATTGGTTCTCTGATATATCTACAGATAGAACTCCAAACATAGAAACGTATATTCAATTTATGAGATGAGATTTGTATAGAAAAACATTTTTTTCTACACCCTATTCTGAAATTGCACTCTTTAATTACTAACTTCTAATTCCCTACCACACCCTAAATCTAGTCTCTGATCACTATCATCTCCTGTTTTATTACCTAGCTTCTGCTATTTATAATACAAGAAAGTGAATGCTCTGGTTTCCCTTGAATTTAGAGCTTTATTCAAACTGCTGCCTTGTCTCTTGACCTATCAACGGTCCGGGGTGGATCAACAGGAATTCTCTTAACTACGGGTCAGAGAAAAGCCACTGATGAAACTCACTTCCGACGACACGAAGTTCAAAGGCACTGGCTTGAATGGTGTGTGTGTTTATTCAGAAACATGTGGATCTGATGAGTGCAAGGAGATTGGTGCAGTATGGCTCAGATGCAAGTCGTTGAGTATAATTGATTTTTAATGGGCTGGCTACCTGCCACCAGATGTTCATCAATTAGGTACATTTTAAAAACCAACACAGCTGCTTATTTCATGCTAACTATCTAGTGGCTGAAGTATTATTTTATAGTATAAGAAGTAGTCTCTCTGTAGGGTGACCATACGTTCAGTTTGCTCTCAACCAGCCTAATGTAGGCCTATAATTATTAATAGCACCCCCTTTCTCTTTCTCAAAATGTCCCATTTTGGACAATAAATCACATGGTCATTTTTCTATTTGTCATGCTGTCCCATGCACTGTATAAAGTTAAGTTAAACGTTGATATTGCCCTAGGGCAGCAAATAATTCATATTAACATCATACACAAAGTAGATTTTACCTCTGAATATTATTAAGGAACTTTTAGATTGCATTTAGTCCAATGCTTCCTAAGAACCAGTTTATAAATTGGTGAGTTAATTTTTACCAACTTCTGCTTCTCCTGCACCTATTTCAAAGCATCATCTCAATATCCTCTCTTCATTCTTCCTTCCTTTTTCTCTCTTCTTAGACTGTATCTGGGGCTGGCTTATTATTTTACAGGTAAAGCTTATGTCCAGAGAGCACCTTTCTCTCCTTTGAATCAATGTCTCCCTGACACCGAGGTAATCAAATGACCTTGTTGTTCTTCATAAAGGAATAGCTAAACACTTTTAGGGAAAAAATAAATAATTCTAAAATATTTTGTAAGATAATTTTATGTCTACAAAGAACACAGTATTATTATAAAAGAATTTTCTGCCACCTTAGTCATGTCATTTCATAAGCGTCATAATATCTTTTTAAAAAATTAACCTTCTTCATGTTGTTACATTGTGCTATTTTAGATAATTGCCTACTGGATAATTTGATTAGGCTGGCCTAGCCCATACCAATTTTTTTTTTCTCTGAGTATCTACTGATATCCAGGAAATATTCATTCTCTACTGGCTGTAAACTCAAATATTTATTTACCCTTATTTTTTTATCCTTTTTAAATTTAATTCTTTTAATCAAAGTAATAGATGTAGAGATTTTTTAAAACTACATAATCCTAAAATCTATAATGAAATACAACAATCCCATTCTCCAGGGGCAACAACTCTCAAGATTTTAGTTATTTTTGTAGTTATTTTCCTATTTCTAAATAATGTATTTAATTTTCTATTTCTCAATTTACGTTTTAGTTTTATTCCTGTTTTAGAGGGTTTACAACAATTATCCATCACTAACATACTTTCCCTCTCCTTACCCTTCTAGTATAGCACAATTTTGGTTATTTAAAGAATTGGTGTTTGCATTGTTATGAATAAGTAAATATTGGTAAAGGTTGAGCTATACAGTATATTATTGTTAGGTAGTTAGGTAGCCATGAACAATGGGAGCAAAGGCCCAGCTCTGTAACCATAGGAATGACAACACTCATGATCCAACCCAAAAGGCCATCCCTAAAACATCCCAGAAAAACAACCTCATTTTTTAAATAACAATACTCCTATATCCCAGAGTATGAGGAAATAAATGACCACAGCATAACAACCAGTTTAGGCCAGCCACAAATGTTTACGCAATAAGGAGTACTCTGACCTTTTCGCCTTAGCCTCATTATGCCATCATTATAATGTCATGTATATGCTCTGAAGTTCATGAATCTAATTATAACAGACTGAATTCTGGGAAGGAACATGCACAGTTGACAATACATTATATAACAGTCAACTCTCAATCAAAATGACCTTACACATCAATCAGCTAGTACCACCCTTGTAACCACTTATCACAGCCCAGATATAAAACAGACCTCCGCACCTCTATGGGGTTACAGCCTTCTCTGATATAGCCTATTTCTCATTTGAAATGTACTTCAATAAATTTTACTTCTAAATCTTCGCTGATCTGGAATTCTTTCCTGCGTTGGCAGGAAGGACTGAAGTTCCCTGACCCATTACCACAGACTTAGATTGCTCCCAATGGTGACAGCTTTTTGGTGCTGTGACTCAGATTGTAAAAGTGGCTTTTGGGGACCCCCATAATAAGACCTCGGGCTCGCCCTTCTTGGCTTGAGACCCCATTACTTATTTTTCCAACTTTTTTTCCCCTTTAAAGTTTTCCTTCTCATTTTCTCTTGAGGTCAGGGACACAGGCATCCCCTCTCACTGTTCTCTTCTCAATCTATTACCTTACAGACATTTTCCATTCTCTAACTGACTTTTTTTACCCAAGATCTTCACCATCTCTCCTGTGCCGAAGATCTGTGCCACATCTTAAGATCTATATTTCCTTCTCATCTACCTTGCTACAAGGACACAGTATAACTACATATGCCAGCCCTAGTCCTGGCTGGTCCCAGGACTGGCTGTGATCCAGGCTCGTGGCTAGGAATAGGATCCCAGATTTAGAATGTTACATTTGTGTAGTAGGGCACCTGCACCAAACATATTCAAGCATAATTCAGCTTATTGTATCATGCATGTGTGGCTGAATGCCACTATTGTTCTTTAACATATATATAGCCCTTGCGGTCCCGAACATGCAAGCACGATCCTCACAATAAAGTTGGTGCCGGCCGTCTCATTCTCATGTCAGCTCCTCCTGCGTTCTTTCAACTGAACATAAGATCTCTGAAACCTTCTTTTCTAAATCAATTTGGCGTTGACAACCGACGCATGTTAGTCGGTGGAGACATCAGCCACTAGCCGCAGACCTCTGAGATGCCAGGCTCCTAGTCTAGACTCCAAGACTTTGGGCTCTCTGACTTAAAATAGTTTGTTCTCCTTTTTAGATGGAAAATGAACTGTATACCATCAAAGAGTCCTCTTGGCTGTATTCTAGCTCATTGGGCTCAATTTGACCTATAGACCCTCAGACTCTGAAGAAACAGAGATTTTCTTTTGCAACACCGCATGGCCACAATATAAACTGCCCAATAGGGAAACCTGGCCTATTAACAGGAGCATCGAATATAACACCATACTCCAATTAGATCTTTATTATAAATGACAGGGTAAATGTTCAGAGATACCTTATGTTTAAGCCTTCTTCTTACTCTGAGTAAATGATTCCCTCTTACAGAAATGCAAGTTAACCATCTTAGTTTGCTTCATACTAATAAGTCTTCCTCTTCTGAGTTCTCTCTATACATGGGGAAATCTCCCTCACAACCTAAAGCTTCCTTTTTATCTCCTCAAAAAATCTGCCCTCTTGTAGAAGCTACTGAAGAAGAATTTGGACCACAGTTTGTCCACAAACCTTTTTGCTTATAGAACTTAAGCAGATCAAAACAAACTTGGGAAGTTATCCTGACAACTCTAATGGTTGTATTAATGCCTTGCAAAATATTACACTTGTCTATGACTGAACTTGGAAGGACGTGATGATTATTCTGGGACAAACCTTATCAGATACTGAACAGGGAAAAATTTACGAAAGACCAGAAAGTATGCCAATAGCCTCCATCTTTCTGATCCAAGATACTCCATTGGAGAAACAGCTGTCCCTTCTGTAGATCCTGGGTGGGACTATAACAGCTCTATTGAGAAATGGGGAAGAGATCGTTTCATTATATGCATTAAGGCTGGACTTAAGGCAGGATGACAAAAGATCGTCAGCTATGTGAAAGTAACAGCAATTACCCAAGGTTCCAGAGAAAATCCTATAGGTTATTAGAGAGGCTCCAGGAAGCCCTCATTAGATAGCTAACAGACTTAAGCTCTTATGAGGGCCAAGTCGTTTTAAAGGACAAAGTCATAATCTAGTCAGCTCCTGACATTAGGTGGAAGCTCCAAAAGATTATTCAGGAGCCAGAGTCATTTTAGATGAAATACTGACCACTGCAACCACTGTCTTTTATAACCATGACCAGGCTCAGGAGAAGGAACAAAGGAAGGATACTAGGCATACCCAAATGTTTGTGGCCATTCAAGGCCAATCACAGTACAGATCCATGAGTACCTAGCTCCCAACAAAAAGAACTCATCTAAGTGTGCCATCTGCCACCAACTTGGCCACTGGATCAAAGAGCATCCCAACAAGGAAAAGCCTCCCAAATCTGCTTACTCTAAATGTTACCAGTTGGATTATTGGGCTGTTCTCTGCCCTTCGAGTTCAAGGATCCCTGGGTCAAAGCCAGCCACAAGCTTCCAAATGGTTACACAGGACCGAAAAGACCCCTTCCAGTTGGCCCTGCCACAAGTTTTCATCATTTTACTTGAGACAAGGGTACAAACAGATGTGGCAGGTAAGACTATTACTTTCCTTTTGGATACAGGGGCCACCTACTCTGTCCTTACTTCCTACTCTGGATACTTCTTGTAGACATGAGCTGTCTTAGGAGTTACTGGTAAGCCAATTTCTTGATATTTCACTTTGGAAATAAAACTATCAATTTTCTTGTTGTTGTTTTAGTTTTTATTTTGTTTGTTTCATTTTTCGACTATCATTTATTTGACAGCTCCAAATTACCATCGGGTAATTTATAAATTCCTTTTTATTTTCTTTGAAATAGCCTCATGGAGAGACTTGGTCCTCCTACTCTATAGCTTCAGGAAAAAAAGTATTGCTGCTACTGTTGTTGTTATTTCTCTCATCCACTGTGAATGCTGAGAATACCAATGCCATTCTGATGCCTGAATTACCACAAATTTAATGGCTTAAGACAACGCAAAATTATCTTAGAGTTCTGGAGGACATGTTAGTGGTCCAAAGTCCGTGTTCCAGATGCTTCGAAAGGCCGGATACTTCAAAAGGCCAAAACTCAAAACATCAGAGTTTGGAGTAAGATAAGGTTTACTGATCAAAAAAGTGCCAACTGAGAAGATGGGAGACCTAATCTTAAAATCTATTTTAAGAAAGTACAGAGCTTCGTCTTCTTTTCTGTCTAGGGAAGGGGAAATGGGAAGTGCTGTTTTGTGAAAACTGAAGCCCCAAGCAGAATTCCTCTAATAATTAGCATGTCTGCAGCAGGAGCTTTTGACTTGAAGGCCATGGGAATAATATAAGCTTGAACAAGATGGAGTCAGAGACACCATACATTTCACTCTTTTATAGATAGAAATCTAAAATAGGTCTTACTGGGCTAAAAGCAAAGTGCCAGCAGCCTGCATTCTTCCTGGAGGCACTAAGGTAGAATCTCTTTTCTTGCTGCTTTTTTTGGCTTTTAGACCTTCCCTTATCTTCAGAGCCAACATAGCTAGTGGAGTCTTTCTCACATTCTATCAGTCTGACAATGACTCTTCCACATTTGCAGACTTTTGTGATGACTTTGGACCAAACCTGATCATCCAGGATAATCTCTTTATTTTATGGTCAGATAATTAGCAATTTTAATCCTCTTTTACTATGAAAACTATCATATTCACAGGAGTGGGACATGACATCTTTGGGGGACCTTTTTTTTTCTTTTGGCTAATTACAGGCTCTTGCATGCCAATACAAGCTACTAAACATTCATCTTTAACATTTCCACCTAGATATCTAATTGGCATCTCAAACCAAATACAGAACCAAACTCTTTAATTTTTTTTCCCTCTATTTTAATTACCATTTTACAAAGTACATGATATACTCTCTTTGGGGGAGAACATTAGGTAAATTTTTTCTCTCTGTCATACAGAGCATGAACCTCAAGGATTTTGTGTTTCTTCAACAAAGAAAGTAAGCATGAGGAGCCCATGTGTAAGGCTGCCCAGTTCTCCCCCTCACCCAGACCTTGGGACAGATGTAGGTGCCATTGCTTCTGCATGGCATGAAGGCATGCCCAGTGAGGGCTAGACTCTCCAAGATGAGGCAGGGCAGAGCCATTCAGAGCCCCATTGTGCATCCAATATCCAATGTTAGGCATATAGGTAGACATCGGTAATGGGGAAATGCAGACTCAACCCAGAGACCTCCCTTAGGACCTCCCTGAAACACCCACTTAATAGTTAAAAATTACCTTTATGTCCTAGAATACAAGGAAGTAAAAACCACAAAAATAGCTGCTGGTTTAGTCCAGCCACAAATACCTGCACGGTTGGTACATACACTGACCTTCTTTTCACCTCAGCCTCATTACAACATCATTATAATATCATACATATGCCTGGAAGTTCATGAATCTGATTAAAATAGACTGAATTCTGGGTAACCGCATGTTCAGTAGACAAAAGGTTATATAACAATCAACTGTCGATCAAAATTACCTCACATGCCAATCATCTATCACCCCCTCACCTCACCCCCGTGACCTCCCATCATGGCCACTATTGTGCTTTACTTCCTAAATTCTACGGCACTGTGGACATCTCTGGCTTAGCACATTTCTCTCTTGAAACGTACTTTATTAAATCTTACTTTTCCTAAATTTTGCTGATCTGTAATTCTTTATTGCATTGGCAGAAAGAACCGAGGTACCCTCAATGACACTGTGGCAATGGCAATTTGGCTCCACCTCAACACTAACACAATTACTCCCATTTTAAGATAATGCAAATGATTTTGGCACAGAGCAAGAGGAAGGCTTGAGATTTTGTTTTAAGGTCCTCCTGTCCTAGTTTTAGAACCAAACCAGCTCGCTTCTTTCTGAACTATTTTCTGAAAAAGTAAACTGAGGCAGTGAACAGAAAATGCGTAGAGCTTGGCCTCTGTTTTGGTACCTCATTGGACCTGTTTTTCATCTTTCCCCTCCCATGACTAGTGGTCTCCGACTTTGCTGGATGATCTTCCTGGAGGAGCCACAGTAGACAAGGGGCAAAGGCATCCACAATCTCTCCCTCTGAATACTGACTTCAGGACTGGATGCTTTTGAAGAGTTAGCTTGTCGGGTCTAGCCCTTCAGTCAGGCTGTGTAGATAGAGTCCCTGCCAGGGACACCACCACAAAGCAGTTTTAACAAAGTCAAGGGGGCTGGGGCAGTCTTATGGGTTGCCTCAGTTTCCACTGTAGAGCCAGAGCCTGCGTTCTGGGCCTGGTCATCCCTCTCCACATGTTGCCCATGCCTTAGAATGCTACCAAGGACTCAAATACTTATTGAGCCAATCCTTTACCTCAGATTCAGACTCTGCACTCATGTGCTCTTACACACACTAATGTGTATCAAACAGCACATGCCCAAATCTGTGTATGTACAAATCTGTGGCCATGCACAGAACAGTGTGCTGACTTCCAGGGCAGAGGCTACCCTGCACTTCTGACTTTCATAGTCTCCCCTGCCCCTTAAACTGAGAGCCACAAACTTCCTCACCACCAAGCTGCCAGCTTCTGCCTCTACTCCAGGCCATACTTGGTTGCATCAGCCCGGAGAACAGTAGTCTGCCTCAGGCAACAGCTCCCATTCTTGACCTTCCCAAGAGAGCAAGTTTCACAGGAGTGTGAGAATATTAAAAGCCTCAGCCCATCTCATGGCTTTTTCCCCACAGTCAATGCAAACGATATGAGAAAAAATTAAGCTTGCCCTTTTGCTGCCTCTAATTTGAAAAAAAAAAAAGCTGAGATGAGCTCTGGATGAGAAAAAGTATCTAGTTATACCAAGGCTCAACTCCCCTCCCAACAACTCCTGCCACTCTTACCAAGCCTGCTTTCCACTGGGCTGACCATGTCGACCATCTTCAAAACCAAATTTTTGGTCTCCATGTTTCATAAACCTGTTCTTCCTCTAGTCTTCCATATCTCAGCACCTAGGAAAGTAAAAAATTTTAATTGCCAAAATAAATTATTGATGCCTTACCTATTCTTTTATCCATATCAAATCCATCAGCAAGTTCTATTTGCACTATTTTTAACATATATGTAGAATTCAACACTTCTGCGACCTTGCTTTATACTTCCTATCACCCAAAGAGTTCTCAGAATATCATAAATATCAATTAGTATTTCATAAATTAGCTAATGAATGAATGTAATATTTTTCAATTACATGTTAAATATGTATTTAACTCTTCTCTGTTGGATTATGGTTTTGTTCGTTTGTTTGATTTCGTGTAACCTTTAATTCAGATAATTTTATTGGTATATATATATATATTAAACAAATATTTGTTCTCAATGTAAGCTAAGAAATATATGGTTTAGTCAGGATTCTTAATTAAAAACAACAGAAATTATTCCCTTAAGCCATCAATAAATTTATCATAAACACATGTGGCAGAAAAAATCAGCAAGAGGTTTGGAAAAGTAGGTCCTGAAAATAAGTAGGACTCAGGGCAGCTACTAATCTTATTATACCACTGTTTTTTCTTTCTTCTTTCATTTACAGTTTTATGATTTCTAAAATTTTCTTCCTAGCAATAATAGTTTTATATAACAATCATTCTTAATCTATCCCATTATAAATTAGAGAGAAACATGATCACCTGGAAGTGAAAAATGACACAAAAGACAAATGCACAGGATTTAGATTTATTAGAACTTCTGTTTAATGTTCTTTCAATCTCTTCAATTTCTATGATTTTATAACCAATGACCCCTTACTTTTGCATTTCCTCTTACATATAAGTTGTGTTGGTTACAAAGAGAAGCTGAACATTAAATTTAATATATTTGAACTTCAATTACACAAATATCAAACGTTTTTTAAAAACTGAAATTCCCAATATTCAAGTAACTCCCTTTGAATGAGTAGGAAATGAAGGACAAGATATGGTCTTTAATTCTTTGCAGTTGAAATGCTCTCCTTTTAGATTACACTTACTCTAAATGACCAAACACAGTGCTTCTCCATCCTAGTTTGCAATGCATATGACTCACACAGCTAATAATAGTGGGTCAAACAGTGGTGACTAATAAGACTAATAAGACTTATTTTATGTTGGAGCTAACAAATCCTTTATCAGTACTTCAACCACTCTGCTTATGTGGCCTCATTGTTAAGATTATGCCTTTCATCTATGGAAACCAATTCTTTTTATATACAATTTCAACAAGAAGCTTATAAAATGTGTATTAAAGCAGTATTGACTTGTCTAACAATAAAAAGTACAATTAGGCTTCCAACACAGAGCATTTCTAATTTGCATAAAAAACCTCTCTAACCTATTCCTTTTACTGAAGAACATAAGCAAAAGGTTATATTCTGTTCCATGCACCAGTAATTACTCTAAATCACTGGATAGATGTGCCTGTGCAATATTGTTCAGTTCTTTATGCAGATAATTAAAACTGAATTTATATACAAGATATCAAGAGGAAAATACTGTTAAAAAATAACCAAACACAGTGGATTTTTTTTTTTACATAATATCACATAATGTAATAATTTAAGATAGTTTCTTACTGAGAGACACTGTCTTGATAAAACCATCCTAAGAGTAAGATGACAGACACACTTTTATCACACCTTTTAATTGGGCATCTAAATTACACTATGTATAATTTTAAGATACAATTTCTAATCTTTAGAAAGAGTAATTATGAACAGACTTTACCTAAAGATTAGGTAAATTGACCTGAAATTTAAGTGATTATTTTAAGAATACTAGAAGTATTTATAATGGAGCATTTTTATTTCAGAGTGCAGGTTGTTCCTTGGCCATCTATGACTTTTGTCTCATAAATGTATGCCTTTCTGTGTACCTGAAAATTTTAATTCTACTTTTAGAAACAATGGGAACCTGTGTGGGTCTTATGATTCTTGTGCTCTTTGAATTCCTTAAATGATTCTAAGAGGAACAGTTCAGAGAGAGACTGATTTTCCACTTCTTTGCAAAGGTGGCATGTAAATGATTTGTGACCACTGCAGATGAGCCTTCCCATGGTTATTTAATAAAGAGTAGCACTGCTCCACGAGAGTAACAGAGAATGACATTGCCTCAGGTCACTTCAGGGCATGTCACATCATGTAACATAACATAACCTGATGTAACCTGATCCAACAGGTCAGGTGCCTGTTGCCTATTTGTAGGAAACACTTTTGTATTTCTTCTCTAGAAGAGGCCATGTCACTACATATAACAAAATGTCAATTCTAACTCTGGGTGCAAGGAATACCAATGGAAATCATTTCCTTCCCAATTATAGTGGGCTCTGTTCAACATTGAGTTACTTAGAGTGCATGTCATTAACAAGAACATAGTTGTGCTTATTGAAAGTGAGTTGAAGGAAATCTGCCTTAATTAGCACAAATTTAAGACTGAACAAAAGTTGTAGTAGAGACAGAATGCCGTATTTTTTAAAGTGGCAGTAAAACAGGAGAGAGGAGAATAAAAGTTATGAAATGAGTAATAGTTAATAAAGCAGCACTCTTTTACATTAGAAAGAGAATTATATCTTCTAAGAAAAAAAAAATGACCAAGCAAGTGGAGTTTTTTTTTTTTCTTTTAAAATTACTATTAACCAAAGTAATTAATTAGAAAATTACTTGTATTGCTCCATTTTTAAATTAATCAATGTGGTTACTACTGTGCTGGGTGCATCTAGGTATATAAAAGAGGCATAATACGCTATGCCTATCTTCAACAGGCTTAGCTGAATAAGAAAACAAAACAGGTGTGCATTGTATTTTAATTTATTATTACTTACTTTGAATTTAATTTTCTAATCTCTCAAGGAGATCCAAGTCTATAAAAGGTTAAAAATGCATGCAGTTCATTAGGACTAGTGAACTTCATTTACAACATCTAATTCAAGTTTATCTATAAAAGTAAAGGGAATGTTCTTTTAAAATATTTCTAGGGCAAATAAAATAATAAATTATTTAGTAATAAAACTCTAGGATTCATCACTAGAAAAGCGAAACAAAAGAAAAATCATAGAGTAGTACTATACAAATTTATTTTTAAAAAGTTAAAACATGCTTACCTAAAAGAGGATAACCAGTTCTCTGTAATCATTCAGTTTATTTGAACCTTATCTTATTTGGCTCTAATCTTTAAGGGAGAAGAACTGAGTAAAAAGAACAGCTTCGATAAGAGTTTCATATTTATGTTAATTCAAGCAGTGACATTTTTTCTGGATCTAGATGCAGAAACAAGAAGATGTAGAAGGGGTAAAAACGGTGAAAGCAGGCTTTTATATTTTTACAAAGTAGTTTTGTTCTTCCATCAGTAATCATATAAATTTTTCAGTGCAAAGATAGAGATATATATTGTGCTTACTAGTATGTTGTCTTCTAAGTCAAATTTGAATCATTTCAGAATTATCCATGACTTTCAATAATTTGCCCCATTATTCACAAATTCCCTCCATTAGTTCATATAATCAAGATTTGGCTGTGCATATATTATGGTTAAAGGATTATAATAAACTAAGATATGCATCAAGAATGAACCATTAAAAACCCGGATGTCAATATTCAGTTTATAATTTTATTTCCAGAGGAGAGTTGGTTTTCAATGTAAATAAAATTTATGCCTCCAAAACAAGTGTATAATTTACTACTACCTAAATACAAACTATTTGAAGTCTAAGATATATGTGATCTATAAATAAGCTTTCTTGCCTTATAATGAAAACTTAAAACTTTAATCAAAACAAGTAAATTTTCATAGTTGAAAAATATTATTCAAAGTAATGGAATGTTGCAATTATTAATTATCTGTTAATTCATCTCTACTGTGATAATGTTTTCAAGTCTACAGTTTTAACCTATTACATAAATAATTCAATTTAAATTGACATTGATGAAAACAAAAAGAATAATTTTATACTTCTCTTCTGTAAGCAACTTGGCACTTAAAAATTAATTATTGTTTGAGCACAAAACCAAGCAGAAGTTCCCAGAAGCTATAAGATATAGCTAAGCAGTTCTACAGTAGTTTTAGTGGCTCATATCTCACTAAAATGTTTTAGTGCATGTGTCATCATTGTGCATCTCTCTCCCTCTTTTTTTTTTTTTTTTGCCTTTTCTCTGTTTTCCTCTACTAAAATGACAAAAGAAAGAGATGAATTAAAACCACAGTTGGGACTAGATCAGGACACCCAGGGCCATCTGACCATCTAACTTTCCACTGTCAGCAGATTTGGTATCTCACACATTAGACTGCACAATTACAAAGCTGGATGGAATTATAAAATGGCAGCTCCTGGAACTGAACTAGTAATTAACAGTTGCTGAAAGAGAACCCAAACCATTGTGATATGATAATAAAGCTATTAAGGCAGTTCTTCTACTTCCCTCAACACCACTGCCCTCACATGAACTAAAGTGATAAATAGTATATTCCCTTCTAAATGTTATAAAAAAAAACTTTACTCAGACACAGTAGAACAATGAGAGACCAGGAATAGGTTGTTCTATTTTTCTTTGGCTTGAAACTTAGCTCACAAAGAAAGTTCACACTATGTAAAGATTTTCACAATTATGTACTAGCAAGTCTGCAGGATTTACTATACTTATACAAGGAAGTCGGATTTGAAAATAAAACCATTTTTCTGTTTGTAGATACAACAATGAACATATGGTCAACACCTGGAATTTATAGAGGCCTTTACCTAATAAAACCTTCTGAGACATTCCTAGAATGACAACAAAGTGATGGCATGGAGCAGAACTGCCAAAGGTAATCTTCTTCACCTTCTGGTTCTTTTAAAACAGAAAATATAAAACTAACAACTAGTTTCCCCCAAACGCTTATGAAATGTGCATTAAAGAGGTGGGAGCCCAAGTTCCCTGACAAAGGTACCATTATATCATAACTGTGTCTTTCTGTATTGTCTCCGAAAGAAATAGTTTATACAAAAGATGACTGAATGGCAGGCATAGTATTAAAAATTAGGATATGACAGAATGCAATATCAAGTTTACAGTATAGAAAGTTTTACTTAAAATGTTTTTATGATAGCATGCATTCTTATGTTATAAAACCACATACAGCATTGACTTGTGATTTTATAAAAATGTATAAACTTTAGCTGAAAAAGGGAAATGTCATTAGCAAGGTGACTCTAAGCTCAACATAGACTTTAAAACTAAAATTTCCAATCATAAATATGAAAGTTGATGAGATCTAAATTGAAAAAAATAAAAGATTGTTAAAGCGTCAGGATAAGTAAGATAGCTTAACTTTTAAAGAATATAAATATCCTTACAAATGTAAATTAAAATAATATAGTCCAAATATAGTCTATGTTTGCATATTTATTTATGATTTTTTAAATATAATCACGAAATCAGAATTCACCCCAATCTGAGCCTCTCCTTACCCTAGTTCATACCTCAGCAGTTTATAATATCTAAAACCAAGATTCAATACATTTTAAATGACATCTCTCCATGCCCCTTAATCTTCACACCCTATCTTCTTTTTCTCTAATAATCAGCCTAATAAGCAGAAGAGAGAGATTATTTTTACCCACAAACATGCCAAACTAATTGACTAATGGTTACCGCAGTTAAGTACTATAAATACTTCTTTAGAACCAAAAAACAAAACAAAACAAAAATTTTTCCTATTGTATTGTCAGGATATCAGACAATTAATACCCTCTACAACTATCAGATAATATGCCATCATCAAACCAATGACAACAACAACAACAACAACAACAGAAACAACAACCACGAAGTTGCTGTAGCATAGAGAAGAGAAGAAACCATAGCCAATTCAGAAGAGCTGGCCTTGCTATAAAGAAGATACAGAGGAGTTTGCAAGGTAGCTGGGTTGTGCACACTTTAGACTAAATAGAAATAGAGAAATGTCCTCTGGTGGTGAAGACTATTTGGGACAGGGTAGATGAGAGTCAAGAGTCAAGAATGGTGATTATAATCTTGTTATTTTCCCTTATGTTTTAAAAAACAATACTCTTATGTTTAGAATTATCTTTTACTTTGACCAGAATAAAAAATAAATGGAATTTTAAAATATATTATGACTTATTCTTTTTCTCAAAAATCTATGAAAATTATCCATTGAGGAAATTACCATTTGGGACATTTATTATTATTGGTATAAAAGTATAAAAGCTTAACCTGTCCAAGAAAAGATTTCATCTTTCATTCCCATCTCAATTCTATCTCTTACTGTGTGGAATAAACAGATAGTAAAATAACTTAGAACAGTCTTTCTCAGAACTCATTAATCATGAATCATTGCTTGGTAACTGGTGTCTAATAAATAAGTATTTAAAATTAGTTAGGAGCTGAAATTTTGGTTACCAATTTTGGTCAATGCTGTAGACTCAAATCTTGTGAATTTTTAAACGTCTTTCGTTACACTTGTCTTTTATTTAGAATCCCTTTTTTTTATATATTTTAATTTATTTGGCTTAAATTTAAATATATTTGTAAGAAAAAAATGAAGACTTTGTCACAAATGCCGAATATTTCTATCTGGCAAGAATTTAGATCTTTAGCTAACAATTAAAGTAAGGGTAAAATAATAGCAAATAGAACCCAAAGCAAGATCATAGCAAAGAGTGACCAAAGAATTAGGAGGAGAGTTTGTAGCAAATACTGGCCATAGAAAGCACTAAAATTTCTTAGCCACTGCCAATCATTAAGTTAATGGAAAATTCAGAGCAACTGCTAATAATTGAAGTCAATAGAGAATTGATAGCACATGCTGATCAGCAATGTTAATGGAAAAATTCTCACACCAAACTGCTCGTTTTCAGATGTCATCTCAGAATAGCAAAAAGCTGTAAGTGTGAGTTTTGACTCTTATGTTGACATTTCTATTTCTTTGCATTAATCATGTGTATATGATGTGAAATAGGTATAGCTTATTGTGGCAACAGGGGTTTAATTATAACTCCGAATGTATTTGCAAAAGTGTATTTCTTACGACTTTAGTACTCCCCAAATGGAAGTTATCACCTGCTAATTGTACACAGGACCTCTGAGAGCGTCTAGAATGATAATCTGGTCTTCAGATTTAAAATTGTGAAAGGCTCCTTTTCTTTTTTGTAAGTATTAAATGCCGCTGGTTTTCTCAGTGCATAAAGAAATCAACAATCCCACAAATACTATGTGGTATGAAAATATAACCTTTTCTGTCTTCTTTCTAACTAAACAAAGAACTTTTGTGCATGTGATCATACTCTTGAATTTATTCTTGTTATTTCCAGTTTGCTGGGTTCAATTATTAGATTGATTGTACAGAATAAGCTATCTGCTGAGCATGATGACCATCCAGTTAATAGCATTTAGACCATAAGAATTGTATGGGCAAACATGGAACCAGAACTGATGCCATGTAATTAGGTATTATTTACATAACTTTTACTGCAGTTGCCCAGGTTCATTCTTTCCTAACTATTTCTGTTCCTTCCAGATTTTGCACATTGCCTCTCCTATCCTCCTCCTATTATGCTATTCTTCATCCTACATGTGTACTCAAACTTATTTATCCTTCAGTGATGGGCCTTAATCCCACCTCTGCTATGAAACATTTTCTGATTATCCCCTGATTTAACTTATTTGCATAAGCAAGCATTCACTGTCTGCATTGCAGATTTGATATTCATACTGTCCTATATTATTTGACATATATTGTTATTTAAATCTTAATCAGTCCAACTAATATTTCACAAGATAATAAACTTCTTTTAACAAAAAGAGGATTGTAATTCTTTTTTTAAAATTAAATTTATTGGGTTACATTGGTTAATAAAATTATATAGGTTTCAAGTGTACAATTCAATAATAATGTCATACGTATATTGTGTGTTCACCACCCAAAGTTGAACTTCCTTCTGTCACCGTATATTTGACCCCTTTTATCCTTATCTACCCATACCACGCGCCCCCCCCCACACACACACACACTTTCCCTCTGGCAACCACTAAACTGTTGTCTGTGTCTCTGAGGTTGTTTTTTGTTTTGCTTTTTTTTGACAAGGCAACCCTTTGTTAACCTCACAGATTGCAAGGACATTGTCAGTTTAATGTCTTATTTATTTATTTATTTTTTTAGTTTTTATGCACCTGGTCTTCCTAGGTGGTCTCTCATCCAAGTACTAACCAGGTCTGACCTTGCTTAGCTTCCGAGATCAGACGGGATTGGGCTTGTTCAGGGCAGCATGGCCTTAGATGTGTCTATGAGTTTTCGTTTGTCTTGTTCATTTGTTGCTTTGTTTATCTCATTTGTTTTATACCCACATGTAAGTGAAATCATATGGTTCTCAATTCTTTACCTTACCCACAGTCTATAAATCTCTGTGGGTTCCACATAAGAACACATCATTTAAAAAAAGAGAGAATTAGGAAAACTAGTGTCAGATATCCAAGTTTAAGTATTAATTAGCTCTGCCATTTAAAAATGGCAAATCTCTTGAGAAATCTCAAGTTACCTGTGCCCTCTGAGAATCAGTTTTCTCATTGAGGGAAATGGGAGAATTCCTGGACAATTCACCTCACAGTTGATTGTCAGGAGCAAATGAGATTGCAAATATAAATAGGCTATATTTATATGTGAATGGACATATCTTGCAAATACATCTAATTATTATAATAAATATTTAATGTATATTTTAGCATAGTTTTAAATACATAGTTTTCAATATAATTTTTAATTCATAGTTATCATTACAATTTTTAGCTTCTTCTGAGGGAAAACAAACAGAAAATCTTCTAAATATGTAAATGTAAAAAATAAATTAATACAATATAATGAGTAAAAAGAAAATGAGATGGCAGCAAATAGAGCCAATAATTATGATGGCAAATACGGTCTGTAAATGTGGAGTCTGACATAGCACATAGCTCAATAATACCAAAAAGCCTAGTTTAAATGTAAATCATTTTTGAGTGCCAGTATGTTATATCTCACTAATTGCTCTAATATAAAAGATATTCTTGTTCTCAAGAAATTTCAATGTAAAGAACAGAATAGTTTTTCTATGGGATAAAAATTTGAGCTATAATATATGGAAAATTCAGATTCTAAACTTATTAAAACTCGAACTCATGCTATTTTTTATTTTGACTACAAGACAAAAATAGCTATAAAAACTCCAATTTATATCCTATACTAAAATTATAAAACATAGATTAATTATCTATTTAATAAGAGGAAAGTCATAAACACGGGAAGTAAAATTGAAAACATTAGGTTCATTTTAATAGGGTACAAATCATTTTTACTTATGTTTCAATGAATAACATGATCAAGGAAGGAAAATATGAAGGAAAAAAACAGATAAGAATTTTTACATTTGGAGAATAGAAAAGTCAGAGAAATATGTAATGGTAGCCACAAATTCAACTGCCTTCTAAGATCAGACAGGTTACATAAAATAAGTAGATGATCATTAATGTGAGTAGAATAGATGTGGAAAATGGGAGAAAGAACATCTATAAATAAATGAATTCAAACTTTTGAAATCCTACCTGTAGCATGCAAAAATCCCCATTACAAAAAAACCTGTAAATGCTGGATAGCCTATTATAAACTTAAAAAATAAATTCATATCTGGAAAGATCAAAAAAAAGAAAGGAAAATGTCCATGAACCCAAAAATGAGAATGAGTAGCAAACTAGGGCTGATATTGTGGCTGTCTTTGGAGAGTATCCTGCACATGATAGCTGAAAGGCTTGGGTTTTTTATGTTCATAAAGGGATAGACAATAGGACCTGGGCTTGCAAAAGTCAGTATTATGACAAAGATTCCTTAACTGAAATTCCGAAAACTACATACCTAATAAAATGGTAAATTGGAAAAAATTATCAGCACAGAAACACAATAGATATTTTTCAATTTCAGCTTGGGTTCAGAGTGAGACAAAATATTGCCCTGAGAATATAACCTTATAATGGTATCTCTCATAACCTTGGGATTAAATTTTATATTACATGCATGGTCTCCAAACTCTTAAGCTTAAAAGTTGACATAAAAAGTATAGCAGGCCAGGATTCTACTAACTTAGTGATCAGGCTTCTCTTACTGTGACAAATGTTGCACACAGCAGAAGCAACCTGAAATACTTTATATCATCGATGATATACTCACAGTTTGGAATTACAGAATATCTGAGAATGAAACAGCAGAAATATCCCACATCAGAATTAGACTCCCAAGAACTTGGTAGAACTAAGGGGGAAAATTCTATAAAATTTGAGTTTAAAGTAAATGTAGTCTCAAAAACTGTTCAAAGTCATAGAAAAGACACTATCAATAATGAACAGATAATCCACCCTACAGAGTATAAGTTTTACAAAGTAAAAATTATACAGTATTATATTGTCACATATCATTATCATAACCATTGTAAGCAAACATTACTTTTTACTTTCTAATGCTGAAAAAATGTGCCTTTCTCCATGGTAATCCTTTAGAGAGTTCAAAATTCTATTGTATTTATAACGGAAAAAAAATCAACAGTTGAGCTCTTCATACAGCTGGTATATGGAGTCCCATTTTCTGTGTGTATGTGTATGTGTGTATGTGTGTGTGTGCACGCACGTGCGTAGGAGAGCACGTGGACAGTATCAGCACTGAGCTGATCAAGAAGGGGAGGTTTCGATGGTGAGACACCCAGTTGAAAGAATTCACAAGGAGCCAGCATGAGAATAAAATGGCAGGCACCAACTTTATTGTGGGGAGTGCACGCTTCTGCATTAGGGGACCACATTGGCCTTATATATGTCAGAGAACAATAGTGGCATTCTGCCACATATGCATAATAAACAATAAGCTGAATTATACTTACGTAAGTTAGGCATAGGTGCCCTACTACATTAGTGTAACATTTTAAATCCGGAATCCTATCCCTAGCTGCAAGCCTGAATCACAGCCAGACCTGAGACCCATAGTCAGGGATATATTTACATGATGTTCCCAGTTTATATTTTTATTGTTCCTGTAAGATTTAAATAAAGAACAAAATAAAATATAATTGTTTAAATGGCATTTTGACTAAAAGTTTTCTCAATTCACCAGTTCTGAGACATTATAAAGAAATGATCACATTCAATCTTTCTAAAGAAGTGAACCAAGCTTTTGCTATCACTACTTTTTACACAGGTTCTACATGGGTGGTCTTTTATTTTACAGGGCATATTAATCTCCTGTCATACATGCCAGCCACTACTGTGTGTCATCTCAATACAGGACAATAAAGTGACTCTGGAGTTTCTTTCTAAACTTAGTGACCAGCCTTCTCTTACTGTGACAAATGTTTATGGATTCTTCTAATTACACGTCTGGTTTAAAGCTAAGATACCAAGAGAATACAGTTCTCTTTTGTAAAGTTCCCAAGGTTTTTCTATAATAATCAATTACCATAATGAGTTTTTTTAAAGCTTCCATTCATCATTTTCTTAAAATATATAAACTACCAGGATAAAGATAAATAGCCATAGCCAGAAAACCCCGAGGCACTCTACCAAAGGTTTCCTTTAAATCAAAATCAACTGGAAAACATGTTGGATTTTATTTCAAAGTCAGTCCTGCTTAGGTTCCAAAAAAAATTGTGTGTAAAACAAACAAACAAACAAAAAAGGAGTAAAAGAAAATCTATGACGATTTGGCTTCACAAGAAGACAATGCATCATTATCACAATCATCATAGTTCACATACTTTTGTTAAATGAGTCTCACTAGCCAGCTCTTATGCTATTAAAACTAGAAACTAATTTTTTACCTGGGCCTTTTTTTAGCTATTAACCTATTGTCTTTTTCTGTTATCAGAAAAACAGTACCCAAACAGTAAGTTATTTGGTATGTCTTTATTTAAACCAGGGTTTCTCAACCTTAGTACTATTGATATCCTGGGAGGTAGAATTCTTTGTTGTGGGAAGCTCTCTTGTGCATTGTAGGATATTTAGCAACATATCTGGCCTTTATCCACCAGTCGCCAGTAGCAGACACTTTCTTCCTCTAAATTTTGACAAGCAAAACTGTCTTCAGACATTGACAATTGTCCCTATGGGGCAAAGTCCCTCTCCCATCTGAGAACAACTGCTCTGTACCTTCCATAAGCATTAAATGTGTGAAAATTTAGCAGAATATTCCGGTAGCATAAAATTGGTATGAAATTGAGAAAAATAGGGCAAGAATTAGTAAGATGATCCAGCTGGTTGAACCTTGGAAGGGATGACATTGGGTAAGATTTGGGTGATGACAGATATGAGATGACGATGAAGGAGTAAAAAGGTTTCTTATGTCATTTAGCCACTATTGTGCCTTTTAAAAATTACTATACCTTAAATGCAGACTTTCTATAAGATACGTTCTTCAGTCTCTTTGCTCTTTTTCACTACTTTCTCTCTTGATTGTCTTGTATCTTATGGCTTTATCATCAACTCTAGGAAGCCATTTTAGTCTTCAACTATCTTCCTAACTTAAGCCCCCAATTCAGAATAGCTGCTGAACACTTGCACTCTATATATTCTCTATAATACTGCAATTTCTGCTCTAACTACTATTTTTTTCAGGCTTTGGGTATCCCAAATTTGTGTTCCCGGACAGCGGAATTTAAAGAAAATAATTAAAGAAAAATTGTATTGATTCTCTTTGCCTTTATAGTTTATTTTCATGTTATTATATTCTATGTCCTACACAATAAAGAACAGGTAGTACACAAAGATTTGAATTAAAAAAAAAAAAAGAGTTTAGTCCTAGTTTTGCTATGTTTTAGCAGTACTACATCAGGCAAATCATCTCCCCAAGTTTGAATTTCCTACTGTGTAAAATGAAGCTTTTTCAAAAAGTCCTTATGCAGCTTAAATAAGATAACCAAATGTAGGGGTGGAGATTCACTCAATAAAATGCCTGACATATAAAATGAATTAAATCAAATAGGTTGTTTTCCTTTCCATTGTTGTTGCTGCAGCTACCACGAATGAGGCTCCTGATTATATCACCGTGGTGTACATTTTTTTCCCCAACTTATTTTTCTGTCTATGCCATTGGTCATGATCTCCTATTAGGTATATAAAATTGCCTGTTTCATCACACTCCTATTAACACTGTGCATGCTTAGCCTTTCTCTTCTCTCTTTTGCTCTTGCCCTTATTCTCCTTACCTTCACTATTGTTCTTTTTTTTATTGCTTATCATTGTTATTTTAGTATTCATCGCTTTGGTTACTAAATATATTTATCATATTTATTAACTTTATTAATATTTGTGTTTATTCAGCTGTGAATTGTCTATAATCTTTAATCACTTTTTTTCTGTGTTCTTTTTTTTATTGGCTTATAAAAACTCTTGATACATTAAATATTAATTCTTGCCCATACATATAGAAAAAAATTATTTTTAGTTTGTAAATGGAGTTTCTAAAGAAAAGAGGAAAGTAACGAAATAAAAGATTGATAAAATTGACCATATTAAACTTCAAAAAATTGCCCTATTTTACCCATATTAAAAGATTAATTTCCTAATATTATAAAAATATATGTGGATACATAAAAAAGAAAAGAACTACAACATGTATTAAATGAGTATTCACAGTGATGAGGTTATTGATGATTTTTATGTTCCTTTGCATACTTTTTAATTTCTCCTAAATTTTAATGAACTTGTAATGCTTTTGTAATCAAAACAAACTAAACAAATATAATTTTAATTGTTTTGTAATTTTGCATGTAAGCAAAATTACCTGGGATTGCATTTTTCCTTAGTTGGGATTCAGCAAGTTCTCCACATGCTGGATACACCTAATAATTGTTTCATGATAGTGATGGTAATTTTAAAAGGATCTCTTTAAAGTATTATTTTTAATATTTAGGGGTTTTCAACTTAAAGAATGATAAAATAGTCTGCTAACACTGATTCTTTGCAAGAGTTTAATTCAAAAAAACACTAGGCTGGGAACTGCAAGAATTAAGTTTGAATTCTGCTTTTACCACTTATTAAGAACATTAGACAAGCCACCAAGATTTTATAGTTCAATATTCCCTGTGTTAAGTAACTTTTCCATCTCTTCCTTGTCTTGCACATGTGATGGACTCAAGAGAAAAAAGAGAAAGAATTAGAAAAACACTAGTAGATAGTCTTAAATGATTTATATTTTAATAGTGTTTATTTGCCTGCAAAAGGTTTTGCTTTCAAATGAAGTATGAAATGTCAAATCATCATGTATAAGAAGACACTCCCTTAAAATATTTTGTATGATTAATAACATGAACAACTTTTCCCTATATTATCATTATTCACTGACTTCTTGACCCTGAAAGCTTCTCGTTTATTTTTCCTGTCACACATTTCCAACGAAATATTTTGGATAAACTTAGCCAGAATTCTGAGTCCCAAACAATAGCATCTGAGTTGTTCCTAAAACTAAATATAAATATGCACCATCCCCCAAAAATCTTTAATCTGAAGACATCACCTGTGTATCTGCATGAAAGTTATAGTCATCTAAAAAGATGGGTATAAATTACTAGAACTACAGTCAGCCCTCTCTAACTAGTATCTTTGGCATATCATAGACTTCACATACTTTTTAGATAAATGATACTTGATTTGGTACTTATTTATGGGGGAAAATGACTGGGTTGCCTCAAAATAAAATATATCCTATGACAATGACTTATACAGAACATTGAGTTTATGGAAAAAGCAGTGGTCCAGAGAAATAATTTCTTTATTTATGTCAAGGACTTAAAAAATGCTACATTTAATTTTAATATCATGATGAGAAGTGTTCCCTTTGCCTGATAGGCCTCATTAAACTGCAGCATGTACAGTATTTGCCTTATTTAACAGTTTTTATCAATCATTTAAAAATGAGCAATGCACTCAAAAGAGACCAAAAAAAAAAAAAAAAAAAAGTAAAAGTGTACTGTATAGCTTTTTAGATCCAACAAAATTTGTGCTTGATTGTAAATAATAATGAGAAATAAATACAAAATGTTTTTTGGTAAATCCTGGGCCTATGATTTGATTCACTCATCAACCAAATACAATGATTGCTAATTATATGTTACCGTAATTCCTATTCATGACAAATTTCTCTCTCTGCTTTTCTTCTTAGCAATTCTTTCCATTCATCTACCTATGTAGATTGATCAG
Source organism: Pteropus alecto (assembly GCF_000325575.1). Lineage (NCBI taxonomy): Eukaryota > Metazoa > Chordata > Mammalia > Chiroptera > Pteropodidae > Pteropus > Pteropus alecto. Next base: position 20,417,710 of record NW_006434839.1, read on the forward strand.
ACTTGTGTGAAACATCACTTTCCTGTCACTTTTAGACTCTCCCTTATAATTGCTGCCAGAATTTATCCTTATTTTTCTATAGTGTGAAGCAATCTCAAAGACTCCTTTTTAAAGTTCTCTTAACACGTGAATATTCAAAGCATGTAAACAAACACAGCAGTGATGTGAAAAATTCCACCACCTAAAAGAATTTCTGGACCAACTAACAACACAAGAAAAATTATGAATCAAAACTTTTTACTTAAGTAGAATTCTTTAGTATTACTTGTTTATTTCTATTTTAATTCTTCCTCTTCTCTTTCAGTTATTCATGTTTGAATTTTATTAATATTTACCTCACCCTTGTTCTTATTCATACATTCATAGTGTCTTTATGTTTTATATTCTCACATTATAAATATTTACTTACACTTTTACATTATATGTCATTTCAAAATTATTTTTAAGACATTAGCCTTGTATTAGGTGATGTTAAGTAAATGTAAGTAAGCCCTGGTCTGGTTTCTGACTCTGGTCAAATATTTTAAATTCTCTGGGCCTTAGCATCTCTGCTATAAAATAAGAATATCTTTGGCTAAATACTAAAATAAGAATTGATTATGAAAATGAGAATATATTTTGTTAAATAGATAATATTCTCATCTCTTTTTAGTAGGAAATTTGTGATTTTGTAACTAATGGAATTTTTTAAAAATTCATTTATTATATTTGCTCCCCCCACCAGAATACAAGCTACTTTAAAACACAAGAACTTTATTTTATTCGCAGTTCAACTCACAGCCTTTGAACAGTGTTTTGGTATAAGGTAGATGCTCAGAATGAATATATAGAATTAAATTCAATTAACAAATTTTTCTATTTCTAAAATATCTTAGGAATACTTATCAGTAGAAAGAACTTTTTTGTTTTTATTAAATTATACTAAAAAATTTCTTCACTCATATTTAGGAATCCAGGAAAAAATAATACCACCACAAGTCAACTATGTCAGAGATTCTTAAGCAGACAGCTTTCCTTTTTTAAACAATAATGTTTCATATTCATCTACCTTATTCTACCACATTAAAGAGCTATTGGAAAATAAAGCATTAGCATAGGTCAGTCACAAAGGCCATATTAGACCCCATGGGATAAATTTTTTAAATGGTGTACAGTGTTTTAACCATGTGATTCTTATTGACTTTAATGGTAGTCATGCAGCTAAAACTGCAGACAACTCTTTCAAAATGTATCTAAGTATTCTGTCACTAACACTTGTAAGTAATAAAATGATACACTTTCTTTCTAGACATATAAACATTATCATGTTTATATCAGCATAATTATGCATGTTTTTACCATTATAGCTGGGTTTTTATTATACTATCACTAGCTTCTTAATAGCATAAAGCTCCAATTTTTAATGGGTCTTGTTAGGACATTTTTTTAAACTATAGTTGATTGTGACAAGATAGTGGCATCTGATAGAAAAATATATATATTTTTATATGTGCATTAGCATTAGAAATCATCTACTAAGATATTTATTTATGTCCTTCAGAATATAGCTTTCTAATGTGGAGCTCTAGTTTGAAAAAAATATGGCAGTATGATGACTTTGTTACAAACATATAGTCTCAGCACCTTTCTGGCCTACTGTAAATATATGATTTTTAATAAAATAAGAATAAACATTGAAACATTTCTTTGCCAAAATATATTAGTTATGATCTGCAATATGGCTGTAGTCCTAAATTTCTTCTAAATATGAGGTGTCTACTGTGCCAGATTACATGATGACTTCACAATATGGGCAAATGTTCACCAGAAACCATAAGGTGATTTCTAATAAAGCCAGCTATTACATAATACACAAAGCTATTACATAGTAATTCATTTCAACAATTCCAAAATAGAAAATAATTGAAAAAGAATGAATAGGTTAAATGCATTAGGTTCTCTCAATCTTAGCACTAGGGAGAATATCAATGATCTCATAGTCCAACTTTTCCCTTTTCTCTCATTTGCATGAACAAATCTAAAGAAAATGATTGATATATGTTTTTCATAATTAAAAAAATCCTATTAATATGTAGTTCTAAAACCATCATTTTACTTTGAAATATTTTTCAAAGATAATTTATACAGAGACTTTATATTTTGTGAGCATATTAAGATTTTACTTGCTCTCAATGACACACCTAAATGAATATAAAATGATTAAACAGTAATCTCCCTGAGTTTTATATTCATAGAGGATGTTCATTTGTTTTAGAACAAGTATTATAAAAGGTTTCTTCTTAGTGGAGAGTCTATTTATAGTGACTCAAGTTAATATTTAAGACACACCCATATCATTGTCATAGCTCGGGCAGAGACACGGGAAAGTGCCTTTGCAATCAGCGCTGAGTATGATGATAAAACAGATACCCTTTTATTAGTAGTTACCTGTGGGAGCCATGTTATCTGCTTGGGTCTTACGTAGTCCACTCAGAGAATTGCAGGCTAGGATCTGGAATCTCCATAGCTAAGAGGCAGTAGAACACAATAAAGCACATCAACATTGTTGAGTGAGGAAAAGAAAAGGTATGTGTATGTGAGAAGGAGTCAGGGGTTGTGGCGCTTAGACAATGGGTTTAAACAGACTGAGGGGCCATGAAGGACAGGGAAAAAGAGAACAGGGAAGGTTTATCTACCACCACAGGAGGAGTCATTAGAAGGATCCCAGGAGTTCAAAAGTTGAAGAAATGAGTGAAGTGGAATAGTGAACACATTTTTGATACTTCACTTCCAGACCCCTTCGAAATACACATACACACAAACTCTGCGTGGGTTGCAATAGATAACTTGAACCTGAAGAAAGGTTGTCCTTGTATGTTGTTTTACATTTTTTTTTGAATGTTTTACTGGCTAACAGAACATTTCCTTTTGGTTTATACCACCACTTTCTTCCATGGTGAAAGTACAGAGCTGGAGTTAGCTGTTTGAGGAAAGAACATTATAGGCTGTAAGAAAAAGGACCAGCAGAACACTGTTGATCCAAGAGGTGGGGAGATCTAGAATAAACTTATTTGAAAGAAATTATCTTAACTATATTTGATGCTGAAAACTCAGAATCGTACTCTAAATAATTTAACATGTTTATACTTAAAGTAATTGTATAATGGATGGTATATAGTTATTTCTTGGTGTAGTTGTATAAATCATTTTTAATGAATATTTTTATTATCTTCATGAAGCTTATGAGGTCCCATATTGTTATATATTATACAATACTCTCATATAAGATATATTATATGTATTATATACAACTGTCCTCTATTATTATAAAAATGCCCTCAACTCGCAGAATAGGATCAGGCAAATAGGAATTTTGTGTAATGAAAACTTATCAATGATTATCTATTTCTAAAAGTGTTACTTATACATGCAGATTAAAGTATCCTTAAGGTAGATCAATTTATATCAATTATCTGTCTGGATAAGTGAACTTAGCATTAAAATGTTAATTTATGACACCTTGTTGGATGACAAAAACACTATCAGGGAGTCAGCTGTTATAAGTCTCCTAAGATACTTTTCCTTCTTGGTAATCTATTACTTTGAGTTGCTCATGGAGAAAGATTGATGCATAATAGTTAACAGCATAGGTTCTAGAATATGTTCATGAGTTAAAATTCTGCTTCTACCATTCATTAGTTGTGTGACTGAGCAAATTACTCAACTTCTCCAAGCCTAGTGAAATAAGGATAATACTTACCTCAGTGGGCAGCACATAGCAAATGCTCATTAGATGTCATTATTATTATACTACTACTATTATGACTATTTTACGATAAACACTGTATGATAAAGTGTTTCCCCTATTCCTCTTTATTTACATCCTTAGATTCTCAATCTTGAATTTGCTTTCATGACCTAGTTTAGTTCTCATTTTCCTGGACTTGCATTTTTTGTTTGTTTGTTTGTTTTTGTTTTGGCTTCTGTTTTGTAAGAAAATGGTATTTATCTTGCTAAAACTTGCCCTGGCAACCCAACGTTGACTTCTGATATTTAGTTATTGACTCTATATTATACTTTGACTTTAATTAATTCTGCTATATTAAACTAGTAGAAGAGGTTTAAGTCCTTTTGGTTCACACTATTGACTGGATACACAAATGTTTTATTAACTTTTGCACAATTTATATAATAATGATATTTCCTACATTCTGGCACCAGCCTGGCAGGGAAGCTCCAGATAAAAGGTCTCAGTGGAGAAATTTTTGACACAGCTGTGCCATCAGTTATGGTTGGCTCATCCTGAAGAATAATCCCAAGATAAGTCATCAACTGTCAGGAAATTCCTTGGTCGGATATTATAATCCCAACCCAGAATGCCATGTAACATATGTCTATACTTGCAAGTAGAATGCAAAAAAGAATGCAATGACAGACAACCAAAAAAAAAAAAAAATCAATGTAATGAGTCCCTGAAAATCTATTACTGTTATTAGGAAAAAATTCTCAAAATGATTGCCACGATAGCATCCATCTATCTCTGTCTCATGATTATCCTTTTGTTTATGGTTCTAGCCACTGTTTTTATCATCTAGATGAAGAGATATTACTTTGTAAGAATTCTGCACCATGAATATTTGGACAAGTGTTTACAGAGTTTTTGTATTCATTTTGTTTTATGAACCTCGCAAACTTTCTACTCAAAATCTGCATGGGGTCTAGAAGTAGGGAGGACAATGTCTTGTATGCTTGCTTCCCAGGACTTCAAAACTCTGCAACTGTTGCAAGAATTCTTACTCTGTTTCATAGATTGAGTTCTTCGGAATTTGATACTGAGGTGAGTTTGGAGTACAGGGATCAACATCTGTGCAAGGAATGAGGAAGAAGTAGGATTGGGCAGAGGGAGAAGTTGAACTCTGATAAAGGCCTAAAATCACAGCATTAATCAACCTCTGGAATAGATAGATGTTTTACTAAGCTGGAAAGACTGGACCTTTATACTTTCGCCTTCATCAATCATTGAAGTAGACTACCTCCAAAAAGGTAAAATTGGTCTGATAGCTAGAGGCTGCCTAGACAGAATTCCTTGCAACTGGACAACAATTCCTTTCTTGAAGATCCAGAGAGTGAATCTCCTTGTCCACCACAATGTACCTACTGGCTTTTAGATGACTGATTGATGGTATTCTGATATCTGATATTTAGAACAAAATATTGTGTATAACTTTCTGTATTCAATTCCTTCTCCCTTCTTCTTCACCTCCCTTTACACTACTAATACCACTCTTTTCCTCCTTCCTACACACACTTCCATGAGAACTAGAGGGCAAGTTTGCTGCTAGTCATCTTGCATCATTCCTTATACAAATGACATAGGATGCTATAAAGTTCGAGGTCATATAGTTAGTACAAGGATAGAGCCTAAACCCAACTGACCCAAGGTCTATCTGTAAATCTCACATATTAGCCACTGAAGTATATTGCTTCCACATAGTCACTCAAACACCAGATCCATGAAGATCAGTATTTTAATCTGGCATGTTTATATACTGACATTATATTTTTCAAATCAGTCTCTAAAAACAAATGCTTAATTTCCTAATTTTATTTTTTTTTTACTTTCTTGGTTATTCAGCAGAAATTTTTATATTACCTTGCCACATTTATCAAAAATGGATGAAAATGATCATAATTGCATCATTAGTAAAAAAATAAAACAAAATCTTGGAGTGTTTGCAGTATTTTGTTGGTAAAATATGATGTACATTTCTTAATACTTCAGGTAAATTTTCCAGTTTTAAGCACTGTGTTGATGGTACTAAAATGTTTGCAGTCTTTAGTATCAATTTCTTGACTGCATATTCCTAGAGAGCAGTCTTCAAAATATATCATTTCTATGAATTATAGTTATCTCATATAGGTCCACTATATAAGCCCTTTCTTTCATTGATTTTTTTCACATAGCCATCTTCAGTTTCTCTTTCAGCTTAGTGCATTACAAAAAAAAGTATAAATCTAAGTGACCAAACACCCATTGTCCTGTCTTTCCCCTGTCTAAACTTCCATTACTGAACATAGATACACTCATCTAGAGTATGCCTATGCCCCCTTGGAGACCCTAGCTAAAGATATGGAAGAATCGTTCTAATCGTTCCACAATCAAATGGCAAGCCACTCCCAAGTCTGGCCCATTACAGATTGCAGTAGAAAAGGCAAAATAGTTTTGAGATTTTTCTCTCATTTATAAATCGAAATGATTTAGAGAGTAGAAGGCATAGAGGAATTTTTATAGCAATTAAGATCTATTTTGTTAAGAAATGATCATAATTTTTTCAAATTTAGAACTTTCTGACACATCTTTTGGCAAAGGGACACACCCAGAGAACAAAACAAAAAATACCACGTAGAATGATCTAATTGCAAGGTTAAGTACTAATGCCTCATAGTATGGAATTGGAACCATTTAGCCATTGCAAGCCAGGAGATCCTGAGATGAGACACCAGTTGCTCACTCATTTTATAATTTACTATGTGGAATGACATGCAAATGGGCAACAAAGGCTTTGTCATTTTCATAATAGTGAAGAATTTTACATTACTATAGTTAAGATTTCATCAGCTACCTGTTATCTAGTGTTTCTTCATTGTTTCATATCGCTGTCATTAAGCCACTTATTAGCTAAGTTCTCTTCAGCATAAATTTAACACCTTAAGCCATTCAGTTTTAATTCTTACAGATAATTATTTCACAGAATATTGTTGAGTGGCATATTTCATTTCTGCTTTTCCCAGTACTCATGAGAATTTCTAGAATATAAGACAAACACTCTTACTAGTTTTATTACGATGTTTAATTAATAGGAAATGCTATATACATATATATTTGAATGAAATATATATATATATATCCCCCCCCCACTTTGTGTTGTACCTCTGATCTGAGAGTTCCTTCTGGTAGCCATGCTACGTAGAAATCAACTGAACATGCTAGCTATATTCCTCTTTATTTCTCATATTGAACCTACATTCATTAGAATGTTTTGTCTTTCTTCCTTTTCTTCACATGATGTCCTGAATTTTGGAGGGTCACAGAAATAGCTGTCCAATGCACAAGAATAAAATTTTCTGCCACCATGACCAATCTTTTTCATGCTTGACTTGCATGATACTCTAATTACTAGTTTCTGAACACCTATCAATCATCCACTGTTCTAACAGACCAAATCACTTAGATAGGTTATTAGAACTGTAAATGTGTGGCTCTATCACCACTACCCAATCATACTGAATTGGAATCTCTAGAGATGGAGTCTGGGAATCTGTTTTGTAACAAAGCCCTGTAGTAAAACTTGGGCATATAAAAATTTGAGGATAGTTAACCTATTTTCAGTCTATGACTCAGTATCAAAGAACTCTTGATAAGTAAAGACCCTGAGGACATCTTGTCACAATGGCTTTGTCTGTAGCTCTTTTGGAAGAGCCTTCTGATTTTAATATTTAAGACTGAAAGATAAAAACAAAAAACAAAAAACAGCAACACAAGCATGGCTCAAAAGCAAACCAAGTATCGCTGTGAACCATAAATAGACATAAATTTAAATTGGAAAGTGTGCCTGAATGCACATGATTTGGGGCTCTTGAGCCAAAAGCTGGCAGAGAACATAGAGCTCAATTTCCATGTTCTAGCCCTACTGCTTGAAGCAGGGGATGCCCAGTGCTCTAAGCTATGAAGGAGGCTAGAACTGACGTTATCTGGATTATGTCTTTTATGCAAAGTATGGACTTTGGGAAATGCATAAGGAGAGATGTGCTATGCATATCTCTCTTCTGACCAAGAACTAAACCAAGAGAAAGAAAAAAGAAACCAAACCAAAAACTAAATCAAACTAAACCAAACATAAAAATACTCAAAATGACCCTGAAACCCAAATTCTAAAACAAATAAATTTTATACAGAGAAAGACAGCCATCATAAACAATATTTTTTTTAAAAAATCAAGAATTTAATTTTTTTTAATTCTGTATTTTTTTTATTAGTTTCAAGTATACAGTACATTGGTTAGACATTTATATAGTTTATAAACGATCCCCGTAGTTGCTTCTTCTCTCCTCTGGTTCTCCACCTAGCCAATATAGTAATGCTAACTGCATTCCCTATGCTGTGTTCCCCATTCACATGACCATCTATCAACAACTAATTTGAATTTACTTGAGATAAAATGAAGTGCCAACATGACTAAAAAATAAAGTAAACGTAATATGTTTATGATGCTAACTCCATGAACTCAGGAAAATAGCTTCTCTCTCTCTCTCTCTCTCTGTCTCTCTCTCTCTCTCTCTCTCTCCCTCCCTCCCTCCCTCCCATACTTTTAGTGTTCTTTGCTATTTCTCTAATTTATTATATAGAATTAGCTGTGCTATGCATATCTTATAGCTCATTTGATTTACTCCTTATTGTAGTAGCTATATAAATGAGATAAAGACAGACAGAAACTGAGACTTACTAAAAAAAAAACCCCAAAACTTGCAAAAGCCTAGTCAGAGATGCAGTTATGATTTTAACATAATTATGTGTGACTCCAAGGCCTTTACTTTTAATTATTATGCTGCTTTCTTAGAATCTAAGTTGTGGGTAGCTCATAAATAATATTCAAAAGGGAGTATATATTTATATGAGAAAGATTAATCTTACAAAATAGAAGAGAGATTTGAGACCAAAGAAATAGTTTAGAAATCAGTTAGTCTTTTGATAAAACTGTCCAAAGCACAAATGGTCCTATTTGACACCCCTGTGTCATTTGACTGCCAAGAGGCTTTTCTTCAGCGCACCCCATATACTTGTTTTCTCTAAAATCATTTTACCTGATTGTTGACTAAATCTAAACCCTTTCTTCTTCCTCAAGTATAATAGGGTTGATGTGTGTGTAGAAGTATGTGTGTGTGTGTTAAATAGATATTAACATTAACAAGTAAATAATAACATGTAAAGCAAAGAATTCAGTTCTGCTAAAACATGTCAGTAACATAAGCTGCCCTCCAGGAAATTATAATCTAGTAAAACACATTCAAAAGTAATTATAATACAAGTAAAATACAAGAAACGTAAAGTGAGAGTTGGAGATACTGTAGTATTCTGTTATTGGGAAGAGACCACCACATCTTCTATAGTTAAAAATCAAGTAGACATTTTATTCATAACTAAAATTTAAACATTTTTTTTTTTTGCTTTTTCTGATCTTTTGTTGTTGAGTACTGCAGTGATGTGCATGGTTCAAATAGAGTGCATTTTACAACAAAGTATTACTTTATTGAAAGTTCATATTTCTTTTGCCTGTTTTATTCTTCCTAAACAACAGGAAAGGCTTTGATGCTTCATATCACCTAATTTGTTTGATTCTTATCTAGGGCTAGTTATTCTCCTGCTTCCTGATTTTCCCTTCTTTCTTCTTCTCATACTCGCCTTATTTTGGTTGTCATGGCCAGATTTATCTTCTCACTCTTCTCATGGGTACACAGAGAGACAATGTTATACGGATAGAGTCAGAGGATGTTTTTTAGAGTTCCAGTGCCACCATGTATTTATTGTATGACCTTGGACACAGCTTACAAGAGATACATGATACTCAGTCTTTAGTATGAAGTCATGTACCACACAATGATGTTTTGGTCAGTGGCAGACCCCATATATGATGGTGATCCAATAGATTATAATGGAACTGAAAGATTTCTATCACCTAGTAACATTGTAACATCATAGCTCACTACATTACTGATGTGTTTGTGGTAATGCAGGTGTAAACAAACCTACTGTTCTGCCAGCCATATAAAAGTATAGCACATACAATTATGTACTGTACATAATACTTTATAATAATAAATTTGTTACTGATTTATATACTTACTATTCTATACTTTTTATTGTTATTTTAGAGTGTACTCTTTCTACTTTTGAAACAAAATTGCTGTAAAACAGTATGCTCTATTATGCTAGCAGCCTCATACATCTCATATTTACCGCATATCTTGAGTCCATCATTTTCTTTTGTGCTTGATTTAACTTGTGTTGTTTTGTACAGTAATATTGCTGTACAGTCTTATAGCCTAGGAGCAATAGGTTATACCATATAGCCTAGGTGTGTAGTAGGCTATACCATCTACGTTTGTGTAAGTACACTCTGATTTTTGCAGTGATGAAATTGCCTGCACAATGATGAAATAACCTAATGACTAATTTCTCAGTATATATTCCTGTTAAGCAGAGCATGACTGTATACTGTAAAAGCTTAATTAATATTTATTCTCTTAAAATCTTTTGGTGATTTCTCATTGCACATTGGATACATTTTTGAGTGATTTAGTACTTTAGCGTAAAAGAAATAATGTATGCAATTTAGTCCTTACCTACCTGTCCACTCAGACTGTTAAAACAGAATGTCACAGACTGAGTGTTTATAAATAACGGAAATTTATTTCTCACAGTTCTGAAGGCTGGAATTAGATCAAGGAACAGATCAATTTGGTGTTTGGTGAGAGCCCACTTACTGGTTCATAGATTGTCTTTCTTGCCATGTCTTCATATGGTGGATAGGGTAAGGGAGCTCTCTGTGATCATTTTGTAAGGGTACTAATTCCATTCATTAGGTCTCAACCCTCATGACCAAATCATCTCCCCAAAACGTCACTTTCAAGTGCTATCACACTGGGAAGTAGGTTTCAACATATGAATTTTGGGGGGACATTCAATTTATAGCACTATACTTGCAGTCATTTTCTGAGCCATTTTGGCATGAACTTTCTGCTAAATTAAAACTGATTCATTTATTAGCCTAACAATAAATTATTTTCCATCATAAACTTTGGTTCTTTACCAGATAAATGTAGGGACTTTGTAAGGTCTAAAGCTCATGAACCTTGGGAAGTCTTCTTTAGGAAGAAGGAAGGAAAGAAAGAGGGAAAAGAGAGAGGGAAGAAAGGAAGGAGGGAGGGAGGAAGAAAGAGAAAAAAGAAATTATGACTACAACGTAGATCAGAGGTTTTAGAAGCAACCCATGCCCCTTATACTTTATTTGCCTCCCTGTAAATCTACTTCTCCTAATTGGAGTCTTTAATCAACTATATCCTTTCCTTTTTCTTTGCTTATTATATATAACTTAACTCCCAGCTCAAATAGTACCTCTTCTTTGAAGATTGGCAATTGATTCAAACCTACTGTAGTATTTTTCTCATCTAATTTCTTGCAGTTTTTATTATGTGCTCTCCTAATTTAGTCTGCTTTGTAGATGGATTTATAGTTATTTAAGTTGACATTCATATATGATTTTATAAAATATCTAATTTGATTACCAATATCCTGGGTATTGGTTCTGGTCAAACCCCTGTCCCCAACCTAACTTACTATTTTGTGTATATAGGTGCTACTCATTTATTTGTTGATTCATAACAAAGAGGATATTTCTGAGATCCTTTTTTAGTGAAAAGGCGGAATAAATTTTATTTCGTTTTATTTAAATATAAATTGCTCCAATTGTGATTTCAAAGACACTAAACCCACCTAATTAAAATTAAATAAAGCTCTTTTTATTTATCTGTTATTTAAATGTGTTAAATAAACCAAATTTATATATATAATAGATTTGTTCCAACAGTTAATGCTCATGAGAATTATGGGGCATTTACCTTTTATTTTTGTTACATTTCAATACATTTAAATGAGAAGAGTTTTATGTTATTTTTTTTTTTACTAAACAATCAGCTCAATGCATTTTAGTTTCTTTTCCTAAAGAAATCTAACTCTAAAATAGAGTGTTATCCATATGAAAGAAGGTATATTTCTAAATGAAGTGTCATTAAAAACGGCAGGAAGGAGAGCATTTATGCACCATGTCTTAAACCATCCTTCCTTCATTTGTACTGCTGTTGAAGTATATTTCTTAAGCCCTTGATGTGACTATATCAGCAAAATATAATAAATTAACATGAGTAATCCTCGACTTTTATTATACTGTATCTTTTCACATGAAAAGCATATAAGTAGGCATGAAATACCATAAATTTTCTACCCCTAACTGCATTATATAAAGAGCTGTCGTAGGCATATGAAGTGCTTTTAATCTGAATGAACTTCATTAGTTTTGGATTTAGTTGTGCATTCAGGGTACAAGTTGAAAGGCCTACCTGTTTGCTCAGGCTTTTCTTGGAGTTTGCCTGAACAACACGGAAGGGATATACTGAGATGAGAAAAAAGTGTTTTAAGAAATATAAGAAAAGGCAATTTTGAACACTCACAGGGATCTATTTAACAAACTATACATTTCATTTACAACTGATCAGGAATTGTCTTCTGGGAGCTTCTAGTCAGGCCTTCAGGCAGTCTCTATTCCCTCTGGACCATGAGAAGCCCCAGACCAGGCATGATGTGTGGAAGCAAGTGGGGTGCAGGAGGGAGAAGAAAATCTTCCTGACCATAGTAGCAAGAACAACTGGCATTTATCAAGCGCTTGCCCTGCCAAGCATTATTCTAACCATTGTATACATCTTAATATAAAAGCTGAATAGCAACCCTATGAAATATATGTGGTTATTTCCCTCATCTTACAAATGTCATATGAAGGCCAGAGAAGTTAAATGACTTTCCCAAGGCTACACAGTTAGGTATAAAATTGGAATTTGAAGCCAGACAATCTGGCTTCAGAGGTACTCCTTAGCTACTCTGGTATGCAGAGTACACATACTAAATAAATGATTAAAAAAACAACTACTCTATGTTTAAGAACTTTACATTTTATTGAGAAATAACTGTTATCTAAAAGCAGAATAGTACATTACTATTATGTACTAGTTAAGAATTGTTTATAAGTAAAATAAAATGAAATTAAAATATAAATGATAAAAGACATAAAAATATTTTAAAAATAAAGGTTAAATACTGTTCATTCAGAAGACAACTATACTAACCTATGCATGCCCTTGAAGTCCCCATGAGAAATAGAGTGATGCTAGGCCGATTACAGGGATATGCACATGCATATGTGTGTGTGCATGTGGCATTTTTTTTCTCAAAGAATTCCTAATCTGACAGGAGTCTTTCAGGTAAATAAATAAATATATCACAAATCAGAATAAGTACTGGGATAAGGCAATAGAAGCACAGAGCAGAGAGCAATAGAAGCATAAAATATAAAGAGTTTTAATTATCTTAGAATTTAGGAAATACTTCTTGAAAGAGGGGATGATGTTTAGACATGGAGGTAGCAGAGTTTCACTATATAATGATTAGAGGAAGAGAAGGTACTCTACACAGAAGTAAGAGCAGAAGCAAAGTCAAAGAGATGGATAGTCTGATATATATTCAGTGAACTCTATCCAGTCTGGCGAAGATGACTTGAAGGGTAGTATGGTGAGAATGGTAGAGTGGGAAAAGCGAAGGAGTGAAGGATAAAAATCAGACATCTGACTAAAAACCAAGCTGTGAAGGCACTGTAATGTCTTAGCAATGCCCTGGGACTTAGAGATTCTGGGACTTATTCTGGGGCTTATAAAGGGACTGCTTGTTCAGAGAAGTGCTATGGAAAGAATCTTCTTATAGAGCACCAGGAAAAAAAAGGAGTCGGAGGCTATTGACAGGGAACTTGTTCACATATTAACATGCTGTTTTAGATGAGAAGAATCACTGGCCTGGATTTAACAAATGAATGTATGAATATAAAATATGGAATAGAAAGTTAAATAGCACAGTGGACTTTTCTTACTTTCAGCACACAGGGAATAAGTACAGCTAATCTTACTTTCTATATCAGACCAATAGAACAAGGGGAAAGGTTCCCCCTTATACTTAATTGACAGTTGGTTTCCTCTGCACAAAGCAGCATTAGGTGTTTTGCCTATTAAAAACTTACCAACTAGTGAAATAAATTATGATAGATGAAAAAATAACTATTTCTTTTCAAATTCTATGTCAAACAGGTCAGAATCAAACACACTTTGGCATGTCAGTCTTCAACAGTGGTATTTCTAGTGTATTTGAATATTACTCTGATTTTTGCATAAAATGCAATGTTTTTTAAGTAAAATATAATCTTATTATTTCACTATTATTAAGATATGCACAAACTTCAACAGATTAACTGAGGTATATATAGTATAGATAACAGTGTCTTGTATATAGTAAGTGCTAGAAAAGCAGAAGCTATTATCACCATTATCATTTTTATTAGTAGTAGCGTTAGTGTCCGAGCGGTGGGATGTTTGGTCTGATTTAACATTTCTCTTATGATCAACTACAGCTGTTTGCAAGGTGGCTGGTCAGGGTTATGGATACAGTGATGACTGCTTATCAGTGGAACTAATGGGAATCCACTGAACTACTCTAATATCTACCATCAATGAGTTAATCACCTTCACAGTACAGACATATTTGGAGATATTGTGGGTTCTGTTCCAGACCACCACAGCAAAGCAAGTATGGCAATAAAGCAAGTCATAATCTTTTTGCTTGCAGAAAGTATATAAACAAAACAAAACAACAGCAAATTCTGTGAAGCACCAAAAAGTAAAGTGCAATAAAACAAGATATGCCTGTATAGAAATTCACAAGCTTGTTTAACAAGTTTATTTTCACAGGTGAACATTTGCAAATATGAATAAAACTTTAATTAGGAAAAACAATATGATGAGGGTACTCAGCACTGTAATCCACAATAAAAGTAAATCCTGCTGTCTTCAAGCCAGTGGGTGTTATTCTTTCATAAGAACCCTGGGGTCATGCCCTCAATTACCTAATTATTTAGAAATTAGAAAGGACTCACTTAACAAGGAACACACACCCCATGATACAAATGACATGAATGGTGAGTAAATTTACTTCCAAGAATTAATAAAGAGTGCCAATGAACTACACATGGTATTTATGTGTAATTAAAAACAAATTACAGCATAGAGAAACATTAAACATGCTAGCAAATTAATCTCTTCAATTAAAACACAAGAAAACTCCCCAAATTTTTTATAGAAAACATGTGTACATTCTGTGTGAAATATGGAAATGATTTCCCTCTGCTAACTCAATGTTTGTTTAAAAGAATCAACAAGATTACAGAAATATAGGGGGAATATTTCACTGACACTGTGGTGAGCCAGACGACCCAGGACAACAACAGGAAACAAACCCCTCCTTATTTGTTTAAAGAACTTTTGCCTCTGCTAATGAAACATGATATACTTGAACAAGTAAAACTAATCTACCACGAATAGTGCTCTCACCTTTTTTGGGGGAGTGAGATTTCTGTACAATAATAAATACTACATTCCAGATGTATAACGAGAAACAGAATCACTTAGTTTTATGAAATACTGTCCTAAGTTTCCTTGCAAAAGAGAAATTCTGGGCCTAGTTGGCCATGTCCTCATATTAAAATGATTATAGCTTATACTTTGTGAAACTCATGTAAACCTCAATTAACAATGAAACACTAAAAATCTAACTGTTAAAGAATAAGTGGGAATATAACCAAGTAATAAATGTAATACTTAGGGGAAAAATATAGCAGATCCTCAAACTCAACTATGTTATACTTAATGAATTTAATTGAATCTCATACTTAGTGAATTTAATTGAATTACTAATTTTGATATCATTAGTACCGTCATACAGTTATCTCTTTGAATACTTAGCTGGTCACTTATTTAATCATCTTTACCATTACTTTCTTTTAAAAAAGTAACTGAGGTTATCTATACAGACATAGAAAATAAAAATATAAAAATAAGAATAAGTTGATAGGATAGTAAGAAAAAACATGGTAAATGATATAAGATAAAGCCAAGTAGAAAATTAATGCACCAATACCCAATATAATTTCTCATATACTCTATTAGAGATTGGCTACAAGTTTGCCTCTGAGTTCCTGGGAATCAATCAAAGGTATAAACACAGTCAAGTTACTTAATACACAATTAAAAAATTAAAAATTAAAAATTTTATCAGGCTTCAATGATGCATGAAACCTGTCCTAGGTTTTCATATACAGAAAGAACCCATGTAGTGTAGTGAACGATGAGCCAAGGTATAAAAAGTAGTCATTCAATGCATACCATGTGCTACCAACATCCTTATAAAAAAATCTAAAAGCAGGTTCTCCTTAACTTTTTAGAGATGCTTCAATATGGTCTGTTGTCAAAAGCCTACATGCAATCAATATGGTTTAGTTTTCTATGACCTAGATTATTCCAACAGCATCACTTAGATTTTGGAAGAGACAAAAATCTAATTTGTGGTTCTTAAAGTGTGGTCTCCAGATCATCAGCATCACCTATTCATATACATATTCTTGGGTTCTATCTCAATCTTTTGAATCACAAACTGTGGAAGTATGGCCCAGTAATGAATCAATAAGATTTTACATTGGGTAAAGATAACAAGGTGTTTATAGCTGAAAAATTACAAGTAAAACCATGTTTATACAACATGTATCCTTCAGTGTTTCTGGAGTATATATTATGAAATGTATGAATTGGTCAAAGGAAACTGAATGAACATAGAAAAGAATTCATGAATTTATTTAGAGAGCACTTCAGTGAAGAGTTGTTATTTTAGGAACTCTTACGAACTTAGTCGAGAAGGTAAGAAATGGAGTAATAAAAAGAGTGAGGGAGGATAGGTTAGGTTATTTATAACAAAAATACGTGATCCCAGGAGTATTTCCACTTTACATGAAAAAGAAAATAACCAACATAAAAAGACATTTTTAAAAGAGTGAATCTGTACAGCCATAGCAAAATCGGTCATGTCTGAAAGTTTGTAAAGAGTCCTTTACAAAATTTGTGTTGATTTGGGGTTCCAAATGTTCAAATGGACAAAAAGACAAGCTACAGAAGTTCAGATATGTTGCATTGCTTTGCCAAATATCAGTTTTATATACATATTTGTGTATATGTAATTATATAAATTTAATTGTGTACTATATATATGTGCGTGTATGTGTATATGTGTGTGTGTGTGTGTGTGTGTGTGTGTGTGTATGTTGAATTTAAAAGGTTTAAGA
Organism: Pteropus alecto; assembly: GCF_000325575.1. NCBI lineage: Eukaryota > Metazoa > Chordata > Mammalia > Chiroptera > Pteropodidae > Pteropus > Pteropus alecto. The sequence continues at coordinate 20,434,728 of NW_006434839.1, forward strand.
AGTTCAAAAATAAGTATTTTGGACTAAATTGCATCCCCCCACCACCCAATTTATATGTCAAAGCCCTAACTCTCACCACTATGTGAAGAAATAGCAAGAAGGTAGACAGTTGCAAACCAGAAAAGGCACTTTTACCCCAAACTGATCATGCTGGCACTTTGATCTAGTGCTTCTAAAAGTCAGAACTATGAGATAATGAATATCCGTTGCTTAAGCCAAGCAGTCTATTGTATTTTATTATGGTAGCCTCAGCTGACTAAGGCAATAAGTTTGAAACAATTTGTTTTTAGTCCTCTAGAATTTAAAAGTAATTATTCTTTAAGATTTATGACATAGTCTTAAATTATTAGTTTCTGATAATTTAAGTAATTATTGGAGGTTCTGTTTCAGATAGTGAGGCACACTAAATATTCTGCCAGGCTTTCTTCCCATTGTGGAATAACTAGACCTTGTATGAAATATAACTGTCTCAGGAGTCAGATTTGGCCCAGAGACCATAGGTTGCCAATTCCTACCATAAATATTGAAAAACAATGATCACACAGTAAATCATGTTTTTAAAACTCAAAAGCAATCAGAGGTAACATTTTTGTTGTGATAAAACTATTTTTATAAGAATTAGAAAGATAAGCACAAAACAATATAGTGATTACCTCTGGAGGAAAAGAATGGAAACACATAAGTAGATGAAACACTATTAGTAATATTCTAGTTCTTAAGTTGGATGGTAGAATCATGGGGATTTTTTCTTACTATATTTCATAACTCACATGTATGTTTCATATATTCTTTTTATATTTCAAATTTTGCTTAATTCTATCACTATATTCCCAAATTATTTAATTTTATCAAAGTGATTTTGTTCTTTGTCATTAGGTCCTAGCTCTCCATGACGTCATGTTTCTCATCATTGAGGGACAAGTCATGAAGTCTTTCAGGGGAAATAAACGAATAAATTAGTTTAGACTGGCTTACATAGGCAATTATGATTTTCTTTCACATGTATAAATATTATATATAGTTATTGCCATAAAATTAAAAATTTGAAATACTGGATAAAGTAATTTATTTCCTAAAGTTTAAAACAGTTCATAAGATTATGTTTATATGATTCAAAGACAAAGCCTCAATGGCTGTATTATATAACAGGAGTAGTTATAATGTCTGTCAACCATAGTATATATTTTCTAAATATACACATTACGCAAAGAAATTATAAAACCTCAAAACTATAGTTCAAAACTAAAATAAATATGGCATTGTATACAGGGTGTTGGCCTGGTGCTAAGTAATTATGGGAAATAACGTAAATCTGAAGCTTAAGTTATACAGGCTTATATCAGGTTTCTGCAAAAATCATGTAAAATTCCTCTTCCTGAGGGTCTGCAGGGGAAACACAGAATATTAATTTCATGGAGTTCCATTTCAGTATTTCTTTAAGAATTATATGTCTGGATAAGGCAGTTACTACATACTAGCACTAATATAGTTGAAAACATTCCATGAATTGAATAAGAATATTTCCATCCAAAAAGTGCCAAATAACAGGTCATCTCAAGTGAATGGAGAAAGGTGTAATTATGGGTGCATTTAATACCTATAATGAATTCAACTTTGAAAGCTTTCCATTGTTTATATGTCATATACTGGTTATAAATAAAATTTTAAAAGGTATAGCACAATGAGAACATTAAAACTTCAAAGATTATATTATATATATGCATAAACATGCATATATACTGTATTTGTTATGTTGCAGTGATGTTATATTATTCAGTCATATATCACATTTATCCAATCTGAAACTGTTTTAGCAAAATATATTTATTCAATTTGAAATTATGCATTTCATTTTATTTTCTGTTCAAATTATTTGGATTTAAGCTAATATTTATAACTATGAAAACTTGATGGATGATCAGACAAAGACTTAAAAATACTCATATATTATAAGTTAAAATGTGAGTTTATAGGGGAAAAAATTGCCACTCTATAATAAATTTAGAGTGATAAAAAGAATTCCAGTAAGAGTTCATGGAAAAAGTGAAGTAATACTATTTTATGTTATCCAGATAAACTTATACTTCATGAGCAATGTTTTAACTTTTAAAAAATTGTTAAAACTAAACTTTTGGGCAGTGTTGTAGATCTCCCAAGACAAATTTTTTAAAGTTTAAGTGTCAATGATATTTAAGAGTAGAAATGAATAGTATGGTAGTGTCTTTCAAGTTATGATAACAACCTGTGTAATAGACCCTGAATTTTCAGCCATTATAATAGATTTGCCCATTATTGATTATGTTGGTCATTGCCAAGAATATTAAAGTAAATAGCCTTTTTATGTATTTATTCACCACTCACTTAAAAGCAAGATCTAGCAAGTACATACTAAGAGTATAGAATGGATTGGTCACGAAAGATGAAAATATAATTTATATAATCTTGAGCATCACAGAGCCTATTGAAAAAATATGTTATTTAAAACTTAATTGGCTTTCATCGTAGTAACAAATATAAAACTGTAATTTCTATTATAAATACTTTTATATTAAAAATTGTTTTATTTCCTTAATAGCCAGGTTTCATTTCCCCTATCTTTTTCAACCAAAATCACTAAAACAGCACTTTGCTTACTATGCCTTGAACAATATATATTGTTTTCTTTTCATCGACATATTTATATTATAGATTGCTAACTATTTATACAATATTTCATTTAGAAAATTGATATGTACTCTATGAAGAAAATTTGGTAAAAAGTAAAGCACACATGTAATATTAAATACCATCCAGATTTTCACCACAAATAAATGATCTCTGCTAATATGTTGGCATATCTTCTTCCAGACACCAATTTAAATATAGATATGGGTCTAAGTATAAGTCCGGGTCACTAGGCAGTAACAGATGTGTGTGAAATAGGCAGTAAAGGATATCTTGCATGCATAAGAAAATATGACCAGTGGTTACAAGCCAGCACCTAAAGAAAGAATAGATGTTGAACAATAATATACAAATAGATGGAGGTCCTTGGCATCGTGATTATAACTATTTCTTAGCTCCTTGCCACTCTAAGTGTGATTCACGGACCAGCAACATTAACATCACCTGGGAACTTGTCAAAAATACAGACTCTTGTGTCTCACTCCATACTTACTGAATTCGAATATGCATTTTAACAATATTCCTCTGAGTGTCATGCACCTTAAAATTTGAGAAGTACCCTATAGATGCTTTGTAAGTCAGCATCTTACAACTTATCCATTAGGTCCAACAGACACAGTGTCTAGAACCCACATTACTTCAAATGACCCATACAATTATTTTAATTTCTTTTAAAATAAGAATTAAAAAATGAACATTTATATAGAAGAAAATATTTTAACATATGATCTTAATATATTCAACTTTATATAAGCACAACTGTGAAATGTAATTTTTTCATCTTTTTCTGAAGAAAGAGGCAAACAAAAGCAAACATATTGGGTCCACAAAAGTCATAAAGCCTTGTGATGAATAACAAAACTCTCAAAATGAAAGAAATTCTAGACAGTTGGCTCAGCACCATCTCCACTTTTATCTGTATTTAATCAATTCACCTTTTTTTTCAGAAAGGATATATCTGCCCTCCAAAAAATATAAGTAGAAATCAATCATTTGAATACAACTAGTGTACCTACCAATTTTAATAAATGTTCATTTATTTATTTATCTATTTATTTTTAATTAACTAATTAATTAATTTTTATTATGGCGATATTGGTTAACGAAATCCAATAAGTTTAAGGTGTACATATATATATTGTGTGTTCGCAGCTCATAGATTTCTTTCTGCCACCACATATTTGACCCCTTTTACCACATTGTGTGTTCACTGCTCATAGATTTCTTTCTGCCACCACATATTTGACCCCTTTTACCCCATCTACCTCCACCCTTCCCCCTTACCACCTATTTACTGGTAACCACTAGTGTATTGTCCTTGTCCATGAGATTCTGTTTGTTTGTATAAATGTTGATTTTAAAAGGAAACTTACTGTGCTTACTTTTTAATATCTTCTACTTTAAAATGAACAATTTCACAGATATTTTCTCATGTCAATAAACATTTGTCTAAATAGGATTTTAATCACTGTATGGAATTCTACCTTTAAAATAAAAACTTCTAATAAATTTGTTGAGTATTTATTTAATTTCCAATTATTGCTATTATAAATAACACTGTGCTAAATACCCTTCTTGCTAATCCATGATTATTTTCTTAAGATAAATTCCTAAAGTGAAATTATTGATACATTGGGTATATACACTTTTTAAACTATTTTGTTATTGTTAACTCTCAATTTTGATAGTTTCTAACTTACAGAAAAGTTGCGGGAATCATACAAAGAACTCCTCTATGTTATTTACTTATATTCATTCATTTTGCCCTAAGCCCCATTGCTTTGTCTTCTTCATTCCCATTTCTCCTCCTCCTCTCCTTCTCCTCCTCCTCTCCTTCTCCTCCTCCTCTTCCTCTCCCTCCTCCTCCTCCTTCTTCTTCTTCTTCTTCTTCTTCTTCTTCTTCTTCTTGGAGAGGGACTAGATTTGTGCTACTACCACATTATAGCCAAAAGAAACTTACATCTCCCACCACCCACCCTCCCCCCGCCAGTCTAGCTTATTAGAAGAGACACTTTGCCCTACCTGTTAAAAAAAAAGAGTAAATTAATAAAATCCTGTCCCTTTACCATTATACATCAGTATGTTTTTCCTAAGATTAAGAAAGTTCTCCTACATGACAAAAATAAAATTCTGAAAATCAGGGAATTAACAGATGTACATTACTATTATTTATTACACAATCCATTTTTAAATGTCACCAACTGCCCCAACAATGTTCTTTAGAGTCCCTCAACCCCATCTCTTACCTCCCACCCCAGAATACAATTGAAGATTCATATTATGTTCATGTTATTTATTCTCTTTTAATCCAGACCAGCTCCTTCTTGTCATTCTTCTCCTGGATATTTTTAAGATTATTGATATTTATAACCAAGTTGTCCACCAAATAATATTGCTTCTACTGAGGAAAGTAATCTATAAAAATGTTCACGTTTTCATTTCTTAATAGTATTATATACTAAATTTTTTCATCTTTTTAATCTGAAAATCACAATGTAACTTTTCCAGCTTTATTAACAATTAGTCGCTCATATTTACATTGTACAATTCAATGAGGTTTTTTTTCAATTATAGTTGGCATAAAATAATATACCAGTTTCAGTTGTACAGCCTAGTGATCAGAGGTCCACATAACTTTCAAAGCAATCACCCCACTAAATCTAGTACCCCTGTTCCCCCTTACATATTTATTACATTATTAATCATCTTCCCCATACTACATGCTATATCTCCATGTCTATTCTACAACTATACATTTGAAACTCTTAATCCCTTTACCAGTTTTTGCCATCCCCTAAACCCCTCCCATCTATTAGCTCTCAAAATATTCTCTGTATTTATGAGTTTATTTCCACTTTTGTTGTTGTTTTTGATATTGTTTATTTTATTCTTTAGATTCCATATGTACATGAAATCATGCAATATTTGTCTTTCTCTATCTGACCCATTTCATTCAGCACAATACCCTCTAGGTCCAGCAATATCTTTTTCCATCCCCTGCCTTTTATTTTTTGTGTGTCTTTTAATCTGAAGTGAGTCTCTTGTAGGCAGCATATGTAGATTCCTTGTTTTCTTATCCATTCAGCCACTCTATCTTTTCATTGGAACACTTATTTCTTTTCCATTTGAAGTACTTGTTGATAGGAATCTAGTTATTAACATTCTTTATTCATGTTTTTGATACATGTTTTTTCTTCTTAAAGAAGTCCCTCTAACATTTTCTGTAATACTGGCTTGGTGTTGATAAATACCTTTAGCTTATTCTTGTCTGGACTTCTAATCTATCCTTCAACTCTAAATGATAGCTTTACTAGATAAAGTATTCTAGATCCTAGAATACTTCAAAGTATTTTAGATCCTAGGTTTTTATTACATTGAATATTTTTTGCCAAGCCCTTCTGTCCTACATAGTTTCTTTTGAGAAATCTGCTGCCTATCTTACGGGTGTTCTCTTGTAGATAACTAACTTCTTTTCTCTTGCCGCTTTTAATATCGTCTCTTTGTATTTAACCTTTGGAGTTTAAATTGTAATGTGTCTTGTTGTAAGCCTCTTTGGGTTCCACTTTCTAGGAACTGAGCTTCCTGGAGTAGTATGTCTATTTCCTTCACCAAATGAAGAAAGTTTTCCATTATTATTTCTTCAAATAGCTCTTCAACTTCTTGTTTTCCTTCAGGTATCCCTATGACATGGATATTTTTACATTTCATAGTATCTTATTTAAATTATTATTATAGTCTTGGCTTCTTTTTTCTTGTCATTCTGATTGACTGTCCTTGGCTTCCTCATCCTCTGTATTGGTAGTTCAATCCTCTGTCCACTGTTTTTATTCCCCCTAATATATTCTTCATCTCAGATAACATGTTCTTCATTTCTGTTTTTTAAAAATATTTATTTCTTAGATTACAAGTGAATCTGAATATTTTTTCATATATTTGTCTCTTTTATTGATTTATAAATATTTATTCTTTATATAGCAGAGAAGCTAACTTTGCCAATGGATATTTCCCCTAGATTGTTCATGGTGCTTGATAAATAGAAACTTTTCATTTTTATGTAGTGATGTATAATCAGTTTTCTTTTAATTATTTTTGTCTTTGGAATTGGGTTTGACAAATATTCCCTCTCTAATATTATCTGAATATCATTCTAAATTTTCATCTAATTATTTTGTTACTATTTAACATTTACTTTTAAGCATTATGAAACATATTTTGATATCTAACCTATATTTTCACAAAATGTAATGTCTATTTCTATTTTCTCACTCATTTAGAAAGCTAATTTTGTATTATATTAATTATATCATACTAAATACTGATCAAAATAAATGTAAACCCAAAATTCAATATTTTAGAATAAATAGGAATCATAGAATTCTAAACTAGAAGAAACCTTAGAAATCATAGACTATAATCCATTACATATTTATCTGATGTCTCAAAATTGGTCAATATGTTTTATGTATGTTAAGATTGTATTTGTGTGTGTTTCATTTTAGCCTTGTTATTTTTAAGCTGGGACCTCACATATAAGAATTTAGTAATATACTTAAGAAACTGGAGAATTTTTTAAAGCTAATTAGTTAAAGCTAAAGGAGTAGAGACTATTTTGTTTTTCCCCTTTATATTTAAAATAGACCTTATAAAATTAGTTTGTTTATTTATCAAAGTTTATTTTTACTTTCAAGTTCCAAGATGTATAATTAAGAGGGGAAATTTCTCTAGAATCCATTAGCAAGCTATATTTGGACTACAGCCTACTGCTCATGTACCTTTCACATTACAAACGATGAAGTGTTCGTTGCCAAACAAATGTTTTAGAAATTAAATGATTTTTAGTGTAAAGCTATTTAATGAAACTCACAAATTTAGACTTGTTTAAATGTCAGTGAAATATTAAGTACCATATGTTCTGTGCCAAGCAGTTAAAATTGTTTTTGGAAGGATATGAAATTAATTGTTAAAAAGAGAATTTAGCAACTTAAAGTACTTCACAATCAATGTTATCATTTAATGCATCTTCTGGCAATTATTAAACCCTAGGGAACAGCATGAATATCCTTATCAAGTCTGGAAAGACACTAATGGGGAAGAGAATGGACTGAGGCTTGCATTTACATGTATGTGGGCATGAGCCCAGAGAAAAGTGAAGGAAAAAAACCATAAAAATGCCCTCAGGCTCAATGCCCAGGGCAGATATATTTATTGTGCAGTCACTAGAGTCTCCACTAGCACCATTTCTTTCATTTATCTAATGTTTTATCCATTTTCTTCCTTTTGTATTTTTGGATGCTTTTCAATTTTAAGGACAGCTAGATTTTTTAAAATCTATATGCATTATATATTTCCCATTAACTCAAATCCATGATTTATAAGAAAATCATAAGGTCAAAGTGTGTAGGGAGAGTTTGGGTTGGTTGAAATTGTAAGTTATTAATGATAATAAGAGAAGAAAATAATTATGAAGCACATACTGCCAGATACTGTTCTAAGTATTTTATAATTATTATTTTATTTAAACCTCCAAATCATCTTATGAGATATTCACTAGCTTTATTTCCACTTTACAAATGAGAAGACTGAGGCAAAGGTGAAGTTCAATAACCATTTTAGTTTTAACCTGAGAGAAAACTGTCTGAAGTATTTACTCTCTTATCTTGGGAAATGCAGCTATTGAATGTAATTACACTTTTTTATGCCTCAATATCATAAATACTTAATTTTTTTAACATAAATGATAATTATACTTAAAGCATCAGCAGTCGAAGGAAGTTATCGGCAGGACTAAATCTTGATATTTTTGTTGTTTTGTTTTATTTTTACTTTGTTTTTAATTTTGATTTTCTTTTAGTGGATATCTCATTAAACCCAATCTAAAAATTTTATTAAAGGATAAAAAATTTCTAGATACTTAAAGAATCAGAATAGTCTGCTTCTGGGTAATCTAGATGAAGATGGGAATATTGTACATCCCCTGGAAGACAGAGGTGAGAGGTAGGAGACTCCATGTAGCGTGAGGGATGTAAATTGAAGAGGTGCAAGTATTTCCCAGTGAAAGACTTGAGACAAAGGGATTTGAGCCAAATGATTCTTTTCTCTACCTTCTATTTCTGTCATTAGCCACATTCACACCATTGTCTCTTAATCAGCCTATGAGACACTGATCTTCAGAACCAAAGGATGTCTTCATAAAACCATAAGGAAGGGCTGTGGCTGATTGCTTAGTCAAAAAATATAATTACAAGAGCTTAAAATAATTATTGTCACAAGGTCAAATAAATTGTTAGCAGGTTTGTCAGATAAAATTAATATTTGATTTAATGTTTTAATTTATTACTGTATCACATAGGTAATGTTGTTAAGTGTTCTTGTGAAAACCATAGCAGGGTTATGTTATTTCACTGGTATAATCACAGTTAGTGCTTTTTAACAGTGCATGTACAGTGATTAAGCTTACACTTGTATAGTTCAGGACAAAGAAGGTTTTGTGCAGGCCAAGTAGGAAATAATTAACTTTGGTGAGGTTGAGAGGTACCAGAAAAGTTCTCCCTGCTCGTTCTGTCTTCCACTGAAAGTTCCATGTAGCCCCTTTTCGTAAAGGCTCTGCATAGTGAATACTAGATGATAAATGATATGTGGGGGGTGGAATGGGGGAAGAAGTGAAAAGAATTAACATTAGCTGAGCATTTTTTTTTTTACCAACTAAGTCTAGGAACTGTGAAGATCTGTATATATTCTCATGATGAACTCTAAAGGAGGTATTGTTTTTTTCTATTTCAGAGGTGAAGAAAATAAATTTCATAGTGAGGGTAAAGAATTTGTAAATTTAGATTTCTGTTACCTAGTAGAGACAGGATACAAACTCAGGTCTTTTGTATTCTAAGTTTATATACAGTTGCATTATTTTTAGAGACAATTTAAATAATTTATCAACTAGCTTAGCAACCTAGCAAAATCCAGTAAAAATGGTCATGGACAGGACATAAATGTTGGTCAGTTTAGGATAAAAAGGATAGAGAGGAGGGCAGAAAGCAGTGAGATTGGTATTAAATTTAGGGAGGAAGAAGGTATAAGAGTCAAATGAATAAAATTTGTGAGAAATAGTCTCAAGAATTTTGTCTATGACTTGTCATAACAAAACAAAGTGTATTGGTATGAACTAAGTGAAAGTGGAATAAAGAAAGTAAATGTGAAAGCATCTGGCACCAAGCCTGTGAAATAAATGGTGCTCAAATATTACTTTCCTCCTCCAAAAACTCTCTTTCTCTGAATGCAATGATACTTTGTGCTCCTGGTCCTGCTTCTACATCAGTCATCCTTTCTCCATCTATATTTCCAGAAGGTAGTATAAAATAGAGGAAAGAACATGCTTTTTAGAGTCACAGAATACTAACTCTGGCTCTAGTACTTACGGGCTGTGTGACCTTGGACAAGTTACTTGACCTCTCTAAATCCCAGAGATATTTTCTGATTTGATCTATATGACCTAGCTCTTCAACTGTAAAGCCATGTTTTTTTCTGCACATCACCCTTTCTCGAGTTCTAGAGTAGTATTATTCAACCTGATATGCATTAGATTTTCCAAAGGAACTTCAAAAAAGACATTGTCTGTGTTCCTCTTTAGATCTACTGGATGATTCAGAACCTTCTAGATCAGTTCTGTCCAATATAAGGATATGAGTTACATATGTAATTTTAAATTTGCTACTACCATATTGATAATATATGTGAAATTAATTTTAATAAAATTTTATTTAATCTAATATGTACAAAACATTTTTCAATACAAAAAAGTTATTAATGAGATATTTTACATTTTTTTTAATTCATTCTTTTAAATCTATCTCAGTCCAGAAAAGTCACATCTGAAGTGCTCAGTGACCACAAATGGCCAGTGGTTCTCATTTTTGGACAGTGCAATTCTAGATCTCTTCTGGTCTGAAACTATTTTGGGGAAGAGACTACTGGTTTTGACCTTAGTCCAGTTGAGGTAATACACCTTATCCCAAATCTCTGTCATTTCAACCACTCTTAGAAGAAGCTGTTATGAATCTCCCTCCATAAAAAAATTATATATATATTTTAGAAAATATATATATTATAATTTTATGTGGGATACCAAGGCATCTTAATTCAACTGTGATGTATAATACTATGCATATACTATGGATACACTACACAAATGAACAAAATTCCATAGAAATAGAATACATTACTAACAATTCTATAGATTTTCCCAATGTTCCTTTTATTTTGCATTGTACAAGTACATTTTCTTTTGAAATTATCTTTGTTGCAGGAACAAAAAACTAATGGAATTATTAAAATGATTCTAGACTAGCAATGTTAGGAAAGATGCCCACAACATGTTCTGTTCTATAAAATGAGAAGACCGTACAACTTTTATCAGCTTAATTATGAAGTCCATTTAAACATAACTCCCTGGGGACTGCAGAATTTGAATCTTTACAGCCTAGAATTATCGTTACCCAGTTGGTACATAAAATAAACTACATTGTTTCTGGTTCTCAGTTCAAATTTTTTTTTAAATATTGTAAGAGATAAACATAGCATGTGAGCAAACATGGTTTGCTGCTCAATTGTTGAAAAATATATTCAAACAAACAATTGTTGGGATAATCATTAATGTTAAAAATATGTGAAATTGCAAGGACTCTGCATTTGAAGTCTAGTATGTGTCATTTGTTTTATTCATGATAAACAGATCACTTAGTTGGAAAAATCCCATCTGCTTAGATATATCTCTTATTATTTATGAGAACCATGTTTAGGAATGCAGGCGGCACATGTGCATAATTAATCCTGAAGAGAATTAGACATTGTTTGATTCACAGCTGAATGCAATTAGCATTAGGAAGTTTACATATGTTGGCAATAACACAGATTAGCAACTAAAGTGCTTGTTAAAAAATTTAACCTGAGGCTGCTGGAGCAGACCTCTCTTAATGATGCTTTAAATGTTGTTGATGAAGTAATAATCAATTTTGTTTTATAAATAGTAAATCAAGAATTTAGGTTTAATTAGCAGTGCTACAGATCATTTCACTTACATATCAGATGTACTTGTGATCTGTGCTATGAACTTTCTTTGAGTCTTGTGTGCAAACAGTTGTTATAGGGAAGATATAATCCTTTCAGGAAAAAAGAAAAAGCATTCCCCAGCTAGAGAAGAATGAGGTGTCTACATTTTGGAAAGACTCCTCTAAAGATGTTTCGTGTGAGAGTTCTGTCTTTGTCTCTTCACAGCTTTTAATTGCAGGAGAGAGAAACAACGCTCTCTTTCGCAGGCAGAGCCATTAGCCAGCTTTACAGACTGTGAAACAGTGTCATCTAATGGGAAGGGAGGAGAGAATGAAAATGATGAAAATGAGGCCAAAAGTGAAATTAAGCTGTAATTGTTTGGAATTCAACTTTGAGAAGTTCACCATTAATTAAAATGTTTCTGCACCACTCACCACCAGACTGGCAAGAAGGAGGTAAGGCTGCATGCCAGGCAGCCCTGGAACCTGCAGGAAAGCAAACAAGGCCTTTGAGTAGGGAGGGAGCATCTCCAGCACACACATGCAGCAGAGTCACAGAGATGCAGCTGTCACATGGCATTATTCACACAGCCATTAGTTATGACTTTGATTCTTCCTATGCCTCATTATAAATTAGTATTATATATTTTCAGAACCAATGGGACATAGACAATTTATTTAGGAAACATTCACTGTATTTCAGTCTAAGTCTCACTTTTCTTTTTTCACATTTTAACATTTCTGAAATTGAATGCTTCTCAAATGTTGACCATTTGAGAGTTAATTAGTAACATTTTAACTCTTAGTACATTAATGCTAATTAACGCTAATAGCATCTTATATTCAATTAAATGTGGTACTGAATTGTGCCGCCTGCATTCCTAAATATGCCTTTTCTGTGCCAGGCACTATGCTAGGTATAAGGAATAAATGAAATGCAATATAGTACAAGAAGGATTATAGTACAAAGAGCATGCTTGTGATTGAACTTGCCGAATGCTAACTTCATTTAGTCATGGTTAAATTCGTATGTGAACATTAAATTTTGCCATTACACCCATCACCACTCTAGTGACAATTTTGGATGATAAGCAAAGATAGCAGACAAATCTAGAATGTAAGCTCTGCGTGCAGAGAGAGTTCTGTTTGTTCACTGCAGGATGCCCAACATGGAGAAGAGTTCTTGGCACATGGTGGTCACTCAATTACTTGTTGAATGAAGAAGAAACCGGACCAGGGATTGGCAAAGATAGTTTCCACATTTGTAAATAGTTGAAAAGAAAAATCAAAGGAAGAATAATATTTCATGACATATCAAAATTACATAAAATTCCAATTCCTGTGTCTATCGATAAAGTTTTATCTGCACACATCCACATTAATTCATTCATTTTTTCATTTATTTAAGTTTTGTCTGTGTTTTCTCACTACAAATGCAGAGCTGAGTGGTCATAACGGAGACCTTATGAGCCACAAAGCTTAAAATATCTACTATCTAGTCATTTACAGAAAAAGTTAGCTGCCCCTAAAGTTCTCTGGCTGTTGTTACAGAAATAGGCTTTGAGAAACTTAATATACCCCAGTCACTTTGTGCCCTCACTGACTTCTTCCCCTGGAAGTTTGAGTGTCATCACTGATGACATACTTGATGACAGAGAAGCCAAACCACATTCTGAGACCCTCTCACGCACATATGCTACAATTGTCCTTTAACCCTAATAAAATTAAATTAATTTTGGCTCTCCTGGTAGAAATGCATAAGCTGAATTATATATAAAGCTTAATGTTAATACCTCCTGGTACATGATCAAATTTGGTACAAATTTAATCCATTTGGCTTCTATCCAAGAAGACCCATTATAGAAAAAAAGTACCAGCTGAATTTCATTATCCAAACACTTCATGTGTCATGTGGTCCTGAGACATAAAACTAGAGAGTGTTATGATTTTAATTAAAGATTGTTGGTTATGAAAGTCCCCTTTTCATTCACATCTGCTATGTGCGAGATGTTTTTACTTGTCTGCTAGGAGTACAGTGACTACAAAAGAATCACAAAGTATAGACAGACAGGCAAGGAGCCAACAAGGTCACAGGACATCTGAGACCAGGGCAATGTTGCAAGTGAATCAGCTGTCCAAATGTGGATCCCTCGGACACTGGTACAGTCACTGAGAGTATGTAGAAAGCAGCCTTGAAAGGCATGGAAAGAGAAAGCATATACATTCTTCATAATCCTTTGAGTTCTCTTCCCCCTTTCTCCTCTCAGCAGCACAGCCTGCTAGAGAAAGGAACTAGTTTTCCTGTATGCAAACAGACACAAACTATACTATTATTATAGGGTAGCAAATCTCTAAACTCTCTGAAGATAGGGTCCAGGTGTGTCTTATTCATGGCTCTACATATCCCCAGCACCTCCATGGAGTACATAGCCAATACATTTTTCTTGAATAAAGGAAGGTATCCCAGGCAAGCAATAATATAGCTGGGTTCCTTTAGATCTCTCCTGACAGCATGTAATTCTTTACTATCTCTAGAAAATTTTTGATAGTATAGTGTCTTTCTGAATGTGATATAGATACAAATGTACAAGAAAAATCCTCCTCCCAAATGAATAAATGGAAGGCAGAGAGTTAAAAACAGTAAGACTTCAAGATAATGGTACTCATTGCTTTATCATTCACTAAAAAGTAAATCCTAAACACAAGCAATTATTTATGAAATATCTCAGTGAGACTGAAAAGAGAACTGGCCCCAACTGCTTCCTTATTATCTGAAAGTTTTGTATTTAGAATTTTACAAATTTAGGTTAAGGCATAGTAATTTATAAAGTTTTCTATTTAAAAGAAAATAAGTTATTTGAGAGTGTTATCACTAATTTACCAGCCATTAATATTTTAGCATAAAATTAGAAAGATCAGTGGTTTCTAGGAACATAGAGCTGAGGAAAGAAACAGGATTGGAAAAAGAATTTGAAAAGTTGCATCAAATATCAAAGTCAAGAAGCCAAATCTGCAGTCATCATTAGGAAGCTGTTGATTAACAAAGAGGCACTTAGAATGAGATGTGAAAACTGGAAGATCACTTGTTTCAGAGACTACTAAATTCCTAGTATACATTTACTCCTCTGACTTTTAGTTAATTTTCTGTTACACACACACACACACACACACACACACACACACACACACAGTGACTTTTAGCAAGGAACATGTCAACCCACTAGATATTTTCCCATCTTTGTTGCAGTTGGGCATGCTCACATATCTAAATTCTGGACAATGAAAAGTGAACAGAGATAATATTTGCAAGTTGTATATCATATTCTTAAAAGGAGATGATTATTCTCCTCTACATTTCTGTTCTCCTTCCTGTGTGCAAGCATGAGAACATAGTGCTGGAAATCCAGGGTATCAGTCTGCTCAGGCTTCCATGACAGAATAACACAGACTGGTTGGCTTAAACAACAGAAATTTATTTTCTCACAGTTCTGGAAGCTAGAATTTTAAAATCAAGGTGTCATCAGGTTTGGTTTTTAGTGAGATATCTCTTCTTGGCTTCTAGATGGCTGCCTTCTCAATGTGTCCTCACATGATCAGTCCTTCCTCTGTGCACTAGTGGAGAGAAAGAGATCTCTGGTATCTCTTTCTGTTTTTATAAGGACACCAATCCTATGGGATTAGGTTCCATTCTTATGACCTCATTTAAACTTTATTACCTACTTATAGGCCCTACTTCCAAATATAGTCACTTCAGGGGTTAAGACTTTAACATATGAATTTTGGGAGAGAAACGATTCAGTCCATAACAGTGAGCTTTGATAATATCTCCTAGGCAATGGTGGAGCACCATGATGGAAGGGAGCTGGAGTCCTAGATGACCCCATCTAGTTCCTCGGACTACCCACCCTTCTCTGGACTATTCTATTTTAGCCACTGGGTTTCTGGATGATTTTGTTACAGCAGCTGTATGCTAATAAGATGTGAAAGAGGAAAGCCAAAAGGAACTTTCTTTTACTTCATAACCTTCTTGGCGAAGTACTTATAAGAGAAAAAAATAGACCACATCATTCATCCTCTTATCTGAATCTCCGTTTTAATGTGCTTTGATTCAATTTAATACTAATCTAATTATATCCAAATAGGCAAATGCTTAGGAATCAAAGTCTCATATTTCTTATAACAACACTCTATCTAATCTGTGGCAGTTGAATTAGCTTTGTTCCTAATTTCTGATAAATGTGAGGATATCAAAGGTAAGAATTTAGATATTGGCTTAATTATATTTCTTGCCAAGTTTGTTGCCAACTTGAAAGACAGCGCTCACTTTTTAAAATAAATAACTCCATTAAAATAAAACTATTTGACATGAAACAAAAGCACTTCATGAAAACTCCTACTTTAGAATACTTAGAAAACAGGGGAGTTATTAGGTTTCTTTTGAGGATAATAGAATGTTCTAAAAGTAGGTCATGGTGATGGTTGTGCATTCCTGTGAATACACTAAAAACCACTGAACTATACACATTAAATGGGTGAATCATGTCGCATATGAGTTATACCTCAATCAAGCTGCTAAAAAAGTAAGTGGGAATATGGGCATGCACACTGAGAAATCTTTTCTACTATATACAGCCTTGGAGAATTTATAAGGGCTGGAAGATGTCTACTTTAGAAAAAAGATCTGGGTAACTTTGTTTATCTAAGTTCTTCTTGAAAATATTTAACCTTGAATCATTTTATCACTTAACCTCTTGTAGCAGAGGTGTGTACTCAAGCTGTAAATAATAGGATACTCTGAACTCTTGCTCTCTTAGCTTAACTAGAAAGAAGTATAAATGTTTCACACAACAAAAAAATCCAAGGGGAGCCACAGCAGCTCAGCAAAACCAATAGCGAGACTGTTTCCATCTTCTAATCCATGTTCTTAGTGTGTAGGCTTTTGTCATTGGTTTGATGATTCAAGTAACTTGCCCTTGCTTTGATCTTTAAGTATGAAAATAAGAGGAAGGGAGCACTTTGTAGAAGTTTCCACTTACCTTTTCTTGTACAGAAATCTGCATGTGGCCTCTTCTAATTACAAAAGAGACTGGCAAACCTAGAATTTAAGCTTTCCAGGCTGTACTCTAGAAGAAAAGAAAGTGAGAAAGAGATTGTTAATAGTTTTTGGCTTTCCAATTCAGCATTTGCAAGTCCACCCCTCTGACAATTCAACATATGTTTATGTGTATTTATATGTATATACATTCTTCTCCCACCCCTCTCCCTACCCCAGCTTTTATAAAATGTACTTACTCCTTTCTACAGGCTACAATTCCCAGGTCACATACAGTAACTGCATCCAACTTGATTCCCATGTGATGTGGAGCCTTCAGCATTAGGTCCAACATTTCTCCTTAAAGACTGTAAGCTAAAAGATATTTGCCCTGAACCAAACCCTGGCAACTGTCCCTTAGGAATAAATCTACCTACTTGTTATTAGATTAAATAATGATGAGAGGTGATCATCAAGTGTGACAATGCAAATGCAAATTCCCATGAGGCAGGTTCTAATATATAAGTGGACAGCTCAGAACACACACATGCAAACATGCAGATATATTAGTAAGCCCTGACATATATATCTACGCTTTTAATATTTTTTAAAACTTTAGGCTATGTCTAGTTTCTCCTATGTTCCATAAGATACCTGAAATTCAAAACAAATAACTGGATTGGAAAAATTTAAAAAAAAAAAAAGAGCCAGAATGGGGGAAAAGCTATGTGATTAACTCTACAGCCTTATAATTTCAGGGATAAATATATATGAGGAACACTGAGAAAGCCAAGTCAGCTTTGCTCTAGTGTATAGTTATCCTGGTGGAGACATCAGCTCTGTGTATTTGGAAGAGAGGATACTGAAGGAGCCTCTGGCATGCATGGGAACTGGACTGAAAGCCAGAGTAATGAGTCCAATGTTTTCCTATCAGAGATCATTAGGTTAAATAGGCAGTCAAGGAAAAGAGTCACTTGGAGAAGGGATCTCTGAATATAATCTATGTTCTGCCTTCAGAAGAGTTCCTCCCATACTTGGCACAACACACACACACACACACACACACACACTCACACACACACATTATTTGTTTCCCTAGAAGCTTTTTCTGGTATTATTAAAAAATTAGGATGAATATTAATTAAATACTCTTCCCAAAACAATTGAATTATTGGTCCCTTTTGCACTTTATGCTAATTCGATATCTCTGAAAAATTAAAGTTTTTTATATCTTTGGTAGGGATTCTTAGGATCCTAAACAATAAATTAGTTGTAGGTATTGTTGAGACCGTATTGCTTAAATACTGTGTGGAACTTTAAAAGCAATAAATATATAGGTTAATGCAAACTGGATACTTAGGTTAAAAATACATAAGAGTCAGAGTATCTTAGAAAGTTTCATAATTTCACATTTTACTTTATGCCTAATTCCTCTTCTTAGGTCTTATCTAGTTGTAGAGAACAGCAGGTCATCATTTTTCTATGTTGTTCTTGAACTATGCATACTGTTAGACCATTCTGTTGGCTAAAATATCCAAGTTACTTTTCTTAAATTTTGTAACTATGATTTTTCAACCCTTTAACAACTCTCACTGAGTTCCTTAGTTAATATAGTCATTTTCACTTTTTTTCTGTACGTGATTATTTGAAATCGAGTTTCTAAGAAAAAAATAACATAAATTTAAATGGTTTTACATTATGTACATTACAGGGTCTAAAGAAATATCATCTCAAGATTAAAAAAGAATGGCGATTACTTTTTAAACTTAGGCTAAACTATGTAGCTCCAGAAAATGGGGGTGGGGGGGTGGGAAACAAAACACGTAGGTTATATCGGTCAGAACAAAAAGATTTGCTGAGATAATTACAATTTGGCAAGTCCATTGTGAGGCTCTGAGTGTGGGGGAAAAAAGAAAACCTACAGCCTATATAGAATAATAGAAATAAGAGCAATAAGCAGCATGGGATTACATAGAAAGAAAAAGTCACTCAAAAAACTAAAGACTTCTTTTATTTAATGAAATTACAAAATTAGTAAACGAAGAAAAAGTATTTAGTTTAATGCACCTGATCAGCTGTAAAGCTTTCAGTAAAGTTTTACCTCAAAATATAATTTAAATTATCTTATTAAAAAAGAAATAACTTTAGAGACAACTGAAATCTTTTTACCTAATAAAGTGTCTATCAAAGCTTTTGAAGCCTAATATCAGGGAAGGAAATATGAAAAGTGGGCTTGCTTCAATGTTTGAAGAACAAGAGGATAACTGTCACATATTTCTATGCTGCTTCTGCCTTACTGACTTTCCCCTCAAAGACCAGAGCTTTAGTCTCTGAGGGGAACAAAGTCACCAGAAATGTTACAGAGTTCAGGACATCAGGGAGTTTGGAGGGTAAAATAATGCAGGGGTGTACAAGATGCCTGGAAAACCACCCCAGTTCCCTACCCTGCACCCCAAGAGCACCATGCTTGCAGCCAATCTTACACCCACACACTCCACTCACACACCCACAAGAGATATAAAGAATTCTTCCCTAGAAAAAAATAAAGAACTCTAGTGAAAACACCCAAAGACTATGACACTTGAACATCCCCTCACATAAATAACCATGTTGAAAATAGTTCCCAGGAACTTCTGGTCAAGATGGAAGAGTAGGTAAAGACTGTGCTGGTCTCTCATGGCCACATCAAAATTACAACTACAGAACAACCATCACTGAGGATCACCTGAAGTCTAGCTGAGCAGAAGTCTTACCATTAGGACATATAGAAGAAGCCATTTTGAAACTGGTAGGAGGGGCAAAAAGTCTGGTCTCACACCCATGACATGTGACAGTTAAAAATCAGGTGAGATTTCTTTTTGCAGTTTCTCCTGAGGAACAAGGGATCCTAGCCCCACACCAGGCTCCACAGCTTAAGTTCCACTGCTGTGGAGGGAAGTCCCCATAACTTCTGGCTTTGAAAACCAGTGAAGTTTGTGTCTGAGTGAGATGGAGGACTGGAGGAGTCCCAGGAGCTCCTCTTAACGGGCCCTGCATGAACATATTTGGAGATGGACTCGCTCGTTTTGAGCTCCAGCACTGCGGTAGCTGCTTGAAAAGCACCAGAGACAAATGAAGAGAAACTGAATTGTCTAACTTCAGAGAGAGGGCTAGAGAGTCAACTTTTTCCAAGACAGAAGTGCTGACAAAATCTATTGTTTCTTTGTTGAGACCTTCCCACTTCTTCCATGCAGACACAGGCAGTTACCAAATCTGAGTCTCCATCAACATGGCTAATACCATTTGCCTTGCCCTGGAGCATCCCTGAGACTCCGCCTCAAACAACTTGTGGACCAAATAAAGCAGCTTCCAGTGTTTTTTCCATACAAATGGCCTGTCTTGGCTTTTGCTGTGGACTTTCCTAAAATCTCTAAAAGAGTCACAAAATGTAAACAAGCAGCATCTGGACTTGGTGTGCCCCGTAAATCTTGCAGAGCAGCCCCTAGCTGGGAAATAGTGACAGCTGGCTTGGCCTTCCAAAGCATCTCCAAGCCCAGTGCAGATAGCAGCCACCTACAAAAAAACTACCTATTTGCTAACTCATGCCAAGTAGTCCTGGGCAGGGCACAGGCTGCTGCTGAACTTAGCCTGCTGTGGGACTCCTCCCAAAAGGCCTTGAGGCCTGCATGCCTGGTGGCTGGCTTCTGACTGAGCCAGAACACCACAAATAGCAAACACAAAGAGCAGACTAGACAGGCAAGAGAGCCTAGTTAAAGTGAATCCTGCTCTGTAGGGTCACTCCCTCTGAAACAGCTTCTCTATTATAGTCACAGCTAGTCCTCACAACCAATCAGCCTGAGGGTCAATCCCTCCCACTGACGTGCAAACAGCACCAAAGGTCAACTACCTACTACAACAGGAGGGCACACATAACTCAAACACGGGACACACCTGGAGCGCCTGGCTCAGGTGACCATGGAGAATGTGCTACCAAATGCCACAGAACATCTACTATATAATGCCACTCTACTAAGACCGGGAGATATAGCAGCCCTGCCTAATACATAGAAGCAAACACAGGGATACAGCCAAAATGGGGAGACAAATAAACATGCCCCAAATGATAGAACACAACCAAGCTCCAGAAAAAGAACTAGAAAGAATATAGATAAGCAATCTACCAGGATACTCATTGAACTTAGAGAAAGAGTAGATGAATTCAGTGAGAACTTTAATACAGAGATAGAAAACACACAAATGGAGATAAAAACAACCAAACGAAATGAAGATTATAACTGAAATAAAGAATACATTAGAGGGTATCCATAGTAGATTAAATGATTGAATTAGTGATTTAGAAGATAAAGTAGCAGAAAACAATCAGAACAGCAAAAAGAAAAAAGAATCCAAGAAAATGGGTATAGTTTAAAGGGTCTCTAAAACAATGTCAAGTGTATCAACATTCACATAGAGTACCATGAGAAGAGAGAGAGCAAGAAATCAAAAATCTATTTGAAGAAATAAGGACAGAAAACTTCCCTAACCTGATGAAGGAAGTAGACATACAAGCTCAGGAAGTGCAGAGAGTCCCAAACAAGAGGAACCTAAAGAGGCTCACACCAAGACACATCATAATTAAAATGCCAAAGGTTAAAGACAAAGAGAATCTTAAAAGCAACAAGAGACAAGCAGTTAGTTACCTATAAGAGAGCTCCCATAAAACTGTCAGTTGATTTCCAATGTATATATTAACCATAATTTCTTTATCTAATCATCTGTTGATGGGCATTTAGGTTGCTTCCATATCTTGGCTATTGTAAATTGTGCTGCCATGAATATTGGAGTGCATAGATCTTTACGAATTGTTGTTTTTGTTTTCTTTGGATAAATACCCAGAAGTGCAATTGCTGGGTCAAAAGGTATATTCATTTTTAATTTTTTGAGGAACTTCCATACTGTTTTCCATAGTGGCTTTACCAATTTGCAACCCCACCAACAATATATGAGGGTTCCCTTTTGTCCGCATTCTTGCCAACACTTGCTGTTTTTTGATTTATTGATGATAATCATCTGACAGGTGTGAGGTGATATCATATTGTGGTTTTAATTTGCATTTCTCTGATGGTTAGTGACCTTGAGCATCTTTTCATATGTCTGTTAGCTATCTGTATTTCTTCTTTGGAAATATCTGTTTGGGTCTTCTGCCCATTTTTTAATTGGATTGTTTGTTTCTTTTTTGTTGCTGAGTTTAACAGAAACTTTGCAGGGCAGAGAGATTGGCAGGAAATATTCAAAGTGATGAAAAGCAAGGACCTACAACCAAGATTATTTTACCGAGCATAGCTATCATTTAGAATCAAAGGACATATAAAGAGCTTCTCAGAGAAGAAAAAGAAAAAGCTAAAGGACTTCACCAAACCAGTATTACAAGAAATGTTAGAAGGACTTCTTTAAGAAGAAAAAATAAAGATAAAAATATGAATGAATAATAAAATGGCAATAACTACATATCTATCAATAATTACTTTAAATGTAAAATGTTTAAATGCTCCAATCAAAAGATAAGGTGGCTAAATGGGTAGGAAAACAAGACCCTTATATATGCTGCTTACGAGAGACTCACTTCAGGTCAAAAGACACACAGAGACTGAAAATAAAGGGATGGAAAAAGCTATTTCATGAAAAATAGAAACAAACAGGCAAAAAATGGGGTAGCAATACTTATGCCAGACAAAGTAGATTTTAAAACAATGGCTATAACAAAAGACAAAGAAAGACACAGTAATCACACTTCGGGATATTTATTTGAAGAAACTCAAAACACTACTTCGAAGGAACATGTGCATTCATATGTTCATTGTAGCATTATTTAAAATAGCCAAGCTATGGAGGCAATCTGTGTGTCCCAAAATGAATGAATGGATAAAGAAGAAGTTGTACACATACACAATGGAATTTCACTCAGCCATAAAAAAGAATGAAATCTTGCCATGTTCAACATGGATGGACCTAGAGGATATTTTGCTGACTGGAGTAAGTCAGACAAAGACAAATGCCATATGGTTTCACTTACATGTGGAATCTAAAGAACAAAATAAATAAACATACAAAACAGAAACAAACTCATAGATACAGAGACCAATTGGTAGCCAGATGGGAGAGAATTTGGGTGGTGGGGAATGAGAAAGAAAAAGAGATTAAGAAGTACAAATTGGTAGTTACAAAATAGTCATATGAATGTAAAGACAATAATATTGTAATATCTACGTATGGTATCAGATTAGTACTAGATTTTTTTGGAGTGATTATTTCATTAGTTATATAAATATCTAATCACTATTTTTACCTCTGAAACTAACATAGTATTTTACACCAACTTATTTTAAAAATTAAAAAATATATCCCCCCAAAAAGAAAATCCTTACCCTATACCAAGAAATGTCATCCAGTTTTTCTGTTTTAAATTGTAAACATGCCTCACTCTTCAGTTTGAATGAATGACCAAGGGACACCAAATAAATGAGGAAAGTCTCTGATATGAAATATAGAATGACACAATAAAGATATTAAACTGGGAGAAAATAGAGACATTATGAGGTACAAAAGAAAACTTTAAAATATGTTATATAAACTATTATCCTGATTGATGAGAAGAGATATTGTACCTAAAAGAGTGTGTAATTATAAAATTAATAATATAAGAATAAAAAATAACTATTGAAATTTAAAATATGTTTATTGGAAAAAATTCTCAAAAGTTATGGAAGGTAGTGTCAAGGAAATGTTGAGGGTTGGGAGGAAGACAAAAAATAAAGAAGAGATTAATATACTATCCAGAAATAAAGGAGAAAGAAAATAGAAGTGACAAAATTATCAAAAATCAGTTCAGAAGCATTTTGCAGAACTGAATGTCATATATTTCCAAACAAAAAGGGCTTACTAAAGATCAAGCACAATGAAGAAAGATTCCCAACCAAAGCAAACTGTTATGAATGTTCAGAAAACAGTAATTTAAAAAAAAGTTTCTAAAAACTTCTTCAAGAGTAGAAGTAACTCATGGAGAAATGCTTAAGAATAAGAAATAATATTAGATTCTAAACAGCAACCATGATTTTCAGAAGACTGTGGCTCAAAGCATACAAAATTTCACTATAAAGTGATTTCAAAGATACCAATCATATATGAGTGTGGAATAAAGACATCCTCAGATATTGACTATCTAAAATAAATAGGTTTCCTGTGTACTTTTTCTTAGGAAAGTACTAGATATATGTCAATTGATGTAGATAGATATATAGATATAGATGATGATACTGATGATAATATAGTACAGATGATATAGACAATAGATAAAGATATAGATATATAGATAGATAGATAGCAATACCTAGAACATATATAAATATCAATACTAGAATACATATTCAATAGATATATTTATCTATATCTGTATCTATGTAGATATAAAAATACCAGAAGAAACACCTTAAAGGCATTGGAAGTGGTTGTCTTTACAGATAAGAATAATTAGGGGTCATAAGAACTGCTGAATTGTGGTATAAACCTTTTAGAACTACATGCATATATTATTTTTACAAATTGGAGCACAATTAAACTCATAAATACTAATAGGAAGAAGTAAGTATAAAAGATTCTATTGAGTTTTTTCTAAATTAGTCCAACTAACTGTTTAGATAATGACCTTTACCTTTTGACTAGTTAATATTTTTTGTTTTTGTTTCATTTTGTTTTCAGGGGACTGGCCATTAAGTAGAACTCTCTGGACAACTTCAGACTTATTTGCAGTTACAATAGGGACATGGATTAGGTCACAATTTGTAAAATGCTCTTTATAAATGTGATGTCGTTTTATTAGTTTGTATGCATAAAATTATATTATGTGTAATGTGATGTTCTCAAGTGATTTTGTTTGGTGTATATAGAAATACACATCTCACTTAAAAAGCAAAACCACAAAAAATCTCTAAAAATGTTAGAGGAGTATATTTTTCATCTAAAACTTTATGTCTTTGTATTTTATGGTTTCACATCTCTATCCAAGACTTTCTTCCAAGTTTCTTCCTGTTTTTGATTCCTATTCCTTTTCACCCACATAGTGACCAATTTCCCAGCCTTTCAGGCTCTTTAGGACCTCATGTAGCTACTGAGGGCAATTACTGTAAGAGATGTTAACCTGAAAAGAGCTTCAAGGAATACTGCAAAGCACCAGTCACTGCAAACTCTGAAAGGCACTGTTGGTTCTAGATAAATTTTCCAGAAATAATCTGAGTTGAATGTGGACCAAGACTGTTAGTCATTTGCTATGGACTGATGTCTGTGGGAGTCAAAAAGAAAAAAAAATAAGTAAGTTTGTGGAAAATAAACAGTCGCTTAACTTTGGTCAAAGACGAGAATTTTCACCAAGAATTGCAATATCTATGTAACACATAAGCAGCTAGTCTATTCAGGAAAATCAATAAAGAAAAACATCAAACTGGTTATTTGGCAGACAGAATAAAATAATATTCCACAAAAAGTCTGGCTCAGTTCTTTTACATTTCAAACAGTTTTGTTGCATTTTCAGTTCAAACATCATAAAAATAAACTGCTTTACATCAGTTTTTGGAAATACCTGTTTTTGTGTTATTTCTGATGACTTGAAAGGAAGCATGTGATTCCGAATTTCACAGTGACCAACGTATTTGTAACACGATGATACTCTTTTATTTCAAGAAGCAGCCAAAAGCAATTAAGGAATACTATGTTCGTCACAGCAGAATACACCCTGTTAAACTAATTGGAACATTATACACTACAATCTCGACAAAATGTACCAACTATGAAAAAATGTCACCGTCTTAATAATCCTGTAATGGTTATAGGAGGACAAACAGTTGTTGACAAGTGTTTGATCTTCATAAGTCTGTCGCTGTGACAAACTACAAACTATATTTTATCCTTTACTTCTGTGATCCTTCACTCAGATAAGAAGCAACACCTGGCATCTTTTCAAATTTCCTTTTTATTTCCTTTTACATCAGTGACAAAAGTTAAAAAGGTAACATGAAAAGGAAGATGAAACAGAAATACTGTTCAAATTGAAGGACTGTAGTTTCAAGTTTCAATCCTGTATCAAAACATCTCCTCCTTATCTTCTTTTCCAGTCATCACAAATGATGAGTATAAAGAGATACACAAACATCAGTACAATTCTGTGTGTACTGCAATCCAAAAATCACAGCACAAAATTATACTTGACATATCAAAAACCAGCAGTCACATCCTCAAGACTTCCTTCTCTCATTCCCATGGACCTTCTTGATTAATAAATCTGACACATAAAAAGCATCTATATGACTAAAGTGCCAGTTACTGGAAAGACTGTTTTGATCTATTTCTCAACTTTTAGAAGAAATATTCTCTTTTTCATGAATACAGAATTTGTTCACTGACTGCCAGCTTTCAAATGACCACCTCTTGAAGTTTAATTCTAAGTTTTAAATAAATATTGTATGCATGCAGAATAATTACGATACTCTAGAGAAATACTGTATAATGACATTGATTCTTTTTTATCTGAAAATGCCAAGCCCTTAAGGCAGCAGTCTGCATTTGCCATAGATGTGGGAAGGTTCATTCCATGTGTTAAATTTCAGAAAGGGCATGCATGGCACTTTCATTAAGTCGCTAGTGGTATTTCTTGAGTAAACTCCAATTTTCATGAGTTTAAAATTTCTTTCTGTAAGATTCATCAGGTCTAAGCTACATATAGGAACTCACTGGCCTTCAAATGAATGTTTTATGTATCTGTTTCTAAGTGAACAAATTGTTTCTTTATTCTAAAAATGAACAAGTTTAATAAAATCTAGTTTATACACAGATGTATAAAAATCCTCTTCAGAGTCTTCTATCATGTTTCATAGTATTGTATTTTACAAATGACACTTGTATGTTGATATTCAAAGACCAAAATATTCATTAGGCTCATGTCTATATATGATTTCACAGTTCTCTACCAAACTCCGAAGGTATCATTATGCAATTTTTCACATATTTAGAAACATGATGAAAATAAGGCAAGAATCAGAGATAGTCACCAGCATTATGTCTTATCTTTTGTGTCCTCTATTGGAATTCTTTTAAAAATTACATTATTTGTTTAAATATAACCACAGTTATAACATAGCAGCCTTTGGGAAAGGAACATTCTATATTAAGAATGTATCCAGATTCAGGAACCTAATTAAATATGTTGGCTCATCAAAATATTTTGGTAAAATCAAACCAAAATAAGGAAAAAAATTAAAAAAAAATTGTCATTTTTTTTATAGCCAAACTTTATTAGGTGTGACTTTTTCAGGAGTTATTTTTGATTTATAGCTTATTAGGATTGATACTTTCCAATCCATCAGCAGTTTCATTGCTCTACTTTCAACGTATTTCTTAAATCTGACTGTTACTCATCAACTTCATCACTATCATCCTTGTTCAGCCTTGACTATCTATCACCTGGACTGTTGTTGTAGGCTCCTAAAGGCCTCCCTGCTTCTAATCTTAATAACATTGTAGTCATAATTTTGCATAGTAGCAAGAATTATTTTTTTTAAAAAACAGAAACAAGATATTTTCACTCTCTATTTGGAACTCTCCAATGGATCCAGATTATATTTAGACTAAACTAATACTCACACTGGACTCTGCAGCCACTAAACCTCAATAACTTCTACCCCTCCTACTTCATGGCCTACTGTCTCTCCTTCCCTCACTCTGCTCTAATCTATGCTGTGTTTATTTCCTTCAATGAAGAAAGCCAATTCTTGACTCAGGGTCTTTGAACTTGCTGATCCTTCTGACTTGAATATTTTTTCCTCATATTTTTTAAATTTATTTATTATAATTAGTTTCAAGTATACAGCACATTGGTTAGGCATCTATATAGTTCATAAAACAATCCCCCCAATTGGTCCCTCCTTCCCCTGACATTTCACCTAACCAACATATTAATGCTAATTGTATTCTTTATTCCATGCTCCTCATCCCCATGACCATCCATCAGCTACTAATTTGTACTTCTTTAACCCTTCACCCCATGCTCCCAGTCCCCCAATCCCCTCCCTGCTGTTTGTCAGTAAATTATCCACTATATTTGTGAGTCTGTTTTTTATTAGTTTGTTCTTTTTATTCCTTAGATTCCACATATAAGTGAAATCATATAGTGTTTTTCTCTGTTTGACCTAAATATCTTCTTTTTCTATCCCCTTCCTTTTAGTCTGTGTGTGTCTTTTAATCTGAAGGGAGTCTCTTGTAGACAACATGTAGGGGTCTTGTTTTCCTATCCATTCATCCACTCTATCTTTTAATTGGAGCACTTAATTCTTTTCTATTTGAGGTACTTATTGATAGGAATGTAGTTGTTACCATTGTTTATTCATGTTTTTGATACATGTTTTTTCTTCTTAAAGAAGTCCCTCAACATTTCCTGTAATACTGGCTTGGTGGATAAAGTCCTTTAGCTTATTTTTGTCTGGGAAGCTCTTTATCTGTCCTTCAACTCTAAATGATAGATTTGCTGAATAAATTATTCTTGGTTGCAGCTCCTGGGTCTTTATCACGTCAAATATTTTGTGTCAAGCCCTTCTGTCTTGCATAGTTTCTTCTGAGAAATCAGTTGCCACTCTTATGGATGTTCCCTTGCAGGTAACTATCTGTTTTTCTTTTGCTGCTTTTAATATTCTTTCTTTGTATTTAACTTTTGGCATTTTAATTATGATATGCCTTGGTGTGGTCCTCTTTGGATCCCTGGTTTTTGGGATTCCCTGAGCTTCCTGGGATTTTATGTCTGCTCCTTCACCAAACTTTAGGTTAGGGAAGTTTTCCATCATCATTTCTCCAAACAGCTGTTCAACATTTTGTTTTCCTTCAGGTATGCTGATCAGATGGATATTTTGACCCTTAATAGTGTCCCACATACTCCTTAAATTATTTTTATAGTCTTGGCATCTTTTTTCTTGCCATTCTGAATAAGTGTCCTTGGTTTTCCCATCCTCTAGATAAGTCATTTGATCCTTTTCTTTATTAACTTTGTTTATTCCATTTAATATATTTCTCATTTCAGATAATGTGTTCTTCATTTCAGACTGGTTCCCTTTTATAATTTCCATTTCCATTTTTATGTTTGTTTTTTTATCTCTTTGTTGAAGTTCTCACATAATTTATTTACACTTCTCAAAAGTTTATTGAGCATGTTTATAACCAGTGTTTTTAACTCTGCATCTGTTAGATTACTTGACTCCATTCTATCTGGATCTCTGTTCTGTTCTCTCATATGGTTTCTGCTTCTTTGTCTTCTCATTTTGGCTGCCTTTCTGTGTCTGTTTCTATGTACTAAGCAAAGCTCCTAAGTCTCCTGGTCTTATTTGTGTGGATGTGAGAAGCAGATATCCAGTGGCACAGTCCTGAGAGGGGTTCAGCTGCAGGCCAAATTTAGCCCAAGCCTCTGCCCCTCCTGGGCCACCTGTTAAGATTCAGCAAGCAATCCACAGCTACTATGCTTATGGTTGTCTCAACAAGCCACACAAGAAACCGAGGCCAGCTAGCTCCAGTGTGAGTCTAGGCACTGCTCAGCAAGGAGCACCTGACTCACTGAGGATATACCTGGATGTGCTTGGGTGGGGCCATGAGTTGGGGAAGGCAAGCTTTCAGGGAATTCTCTGGGCAGAGCATTATCCAGCTTGATGACATCATGGCTATGGTGGCACTGTGTCCATACACTGGGAGGGAGGAGGGTTCAACTGGGAACAATGGCACTTCTGTACAGAGCGAATCTTGCTTCGACCCTCACTCCAACAACTCAATCTTTCCCTGTGACTCCCTGTTGCCCCTTGCACGCAGCTGAATTGGCACTGGTGTTCAGAGTGAGCAGATCCATCACTGGGAAAACTCGTTTTGCAGACGTGGTCCCTTTTAGAGGCAGCTGTTGCTGCCACTGCCTCTGTCTCACTCAGCCCCTTGAGACCAGGCAACCCCGCGTCCTTGCCCCATTTTACCTTCTGCCCTTGTACAGTGATTTCTTGGGTTTCTCTCTAGTTGTATGGCTTGTTCATCTAGATCCCAGGCAATTTTTCTTTGCTGCTTGCTCCTTGTTTCTGTCACAACATTGATTTGGTCACCAGAGGGATGAACAGAACTTCTATCATCTATGCCATTTTTTTTCCTCTCTAGACTTTATGTTTCAACACTACTTTAAAAGTCATGCAGATTTCTTCAAATATGATAGGACATATCATATTTGTAATAGCAGATTTCAAGATCAAAAAGCCTATCAAACAATTTCCCCAAACTCCTTTCTTCATGTTCAAGGCACAGATTTCTTCTGAGGGTCCCTGTGAAAGCTAGAGTGTCAGCCATACCTATCACTGTCAGTCTGTGGGATCCCCTCCCCATATTTTTTCATGACTCCTTTCTTCCTCCTCAACAATAAAGAATTCTTCTCTGACCACCCTTTTTTAAGAGATGCTACTCTTGTATTCTGTTTCTTTATCCTGCTTTCCTTTTCTTCATTGTGGTTATTACTATCTGAAATTAAGTTATGTATTTGTGTATGTGCTTATGATGAATTTAGACCACTGTAAGCTCCTGGAAGTCTGGGATTTTCTTTGTTTATTGTAATTTTTCTAACCTCTAAAACAGTAGCTGGACAGGAATGAATATGTCGATGAATACAGATCTCTGATTTGATATATTTCTATTTTTCAGACATGTTATTTTATACATGAACACTTATCTAAGGAATCATTTGTCCATACCCATAACCACTAGTATACATTATCTCAAATTTTTGATTGCCACATTTCTAGTTCTCTGCTATACCTAGGAAATTTGCCACAGTTGCTTCTTCCAACTTTGTCTATAGTGGCATGATTTACACATTTCAAATACTATAGTCTTAAGTATACGTATGTGTATGTATATGTAGATAGATAACATGGACATAACATTAATGAAAAATTCTGATTCTGCTCTTTTCTTCTGAGCCCCACAATTATATATGCAACTGATGTCTGAGATCTTTTCATATTTATATTGGAGGCACATCAATTCCAAAATGAACTCATTATTTCCTCCCAGACCTTTATTTCCTTCATAGTCCTCATTTTATCTAGTTTTCTTTAAAAAAAAAAAATTCCCGAGCTTACTAATGCTCTTTTTATATTTTATTTTTATTGAGCATGCTCTTTTAAAATTTTTTTCTACCTTTCTTTCTTTCTTCCTTCCTTCCTTCCTTCCTTCCTTCCTTCCTTCCTTCCATTCTTTCTTTCTTTCTTTCTTTCTTTCTTTCTTTCTTTCTTTCTTTCTTTCTTTCTTTCTTTCTTTCTTTCTTTCTTTCTTTCTTTCTTTCTTTCTATGGTGACATTGGTTAACGAAATCCAATAAGTTTCAGCTCTACATTTTAACAGTAAGGCATATATATATATACACTGTGTGTTCACTTCCCATAGTTAGATTTCTTTCTGTCACCACATATTTGACCCCCTTTATGCCATCTACCTCCTCCCTCCCCCAACCCCCTACCCTATGGTAACCAATAATCTACAGTCTATGTCCATGAGTCTCTGTTCATCCTGTTCATTTGTTGCTTTTAGGTTTATAAGTGATATCATGTGGCTATCAACGTTTTCTGTCTGGGTTATTTTGCTTACCATGATTATCTCGAGGTCCATCCATGTTGCTGCAAATGGCAGTATTTCATCTCTTTTTATGGCTAATATTCCATTGTATATATGTACCATAGCTTCTTTATCTAATCTATCGTAGAACACTTCAATTGCTTCCATGTCCTGGCCATCATGAATAATACTGCTATGAACATTGGTGTGCAAATATCTTTATGTGTATGATTTGTCAAGTCTTTGGGGTAAATTCCCAGTAGAGGGATTGCTGGATCATATCATATTCCTCATTTTAGTAAAAGATACCACAATCTAACAAGTCACCAAGTCAAAAATAAGGGAAGCATTCCTATAATCCACCCCTTCCATCTCCCTCCTTACCCACAACCTCAAGTCATTGTTTACTCTGGAGATTCTATTCTTCTCTTGTCCTCCTCTGCTGCTGTCTTAGCTGAGGACCTTATCTTCTGGACTATTATAGCTCTTTGTTAACCATCTCTTTGTCTTTATATCTGAACCTCTTTGATATTTACTGATTTTTACTCCATCTACAAACATAAAGGTCTTTTAAAAATGTTAAACAGATTGTATTACTTACCTGCTTTGAACTCTTTTCTTCCCAGAGCTTGGAACTCCAAGTTACTCAGTTTGGCTTTAAAGACTTTTGCTTTCTATTCCACATAAATGTGAGATTATATGGTATTTCTCTTTCCATGTATTTTAGTGAGTGAAAATTTTGGTAACTGATAAAAACATACATTTTTAAAGCATTACTAATTAAACAACATGTATATAAAATCAGAATTTTCTGTTTCTTTAAAAATAAACACACTATTATTACTTATATTCAAGATCTCTATATGAATTACTTTTTTTCTTTTGAATATCTCTTTCTAATTCATTCTATATCAATTTAGTTAATGCTGATTGTAATAAATTGTTTTGATCTTTGTGTAGATGTCATGTGGACTTTTATAGACATTCCATTATAATTAAACATACATTAATGGACTTTTAAAACATACCACCACTTTTTCATAAAGCTTATATATCTGTAGTCCACTGCTGGTGAAATGATCCAGTGATATATTAGAACAGTAGTTTGCAATTTTGATAGAGAATACATTTGGCTCAAGTTTTTAAATAAAGCACTTTCCAGTTGGTTGAGTATCAAATGCATTGCACAGATTCTCTTTACATGTAGAATATTATCTATTTTCTTGGGCAGATTTAACTATGGTGCTAAGGTCAGCCTAACTAGAGAAAGTTTATAGTTATTACCCAGGCATAGATTTTTAAAATTATGTTAAACTGCTGTTAGAAAATTTAAAGTAATAATTAAAAATAAATTTCAATCCATTGTTATCAGTTTTATTTCTAACTTGACTTTTGTTAATTTTTTTTGTCCTAAAAAATTTTTATCTTGCTATCATTAAAAAGACTTATTTGCTGTTAGTTCAAAATTTTTTCATATGTATTATCTGAAGATTGTCCATTGATGTCTCAGATTTGCCTAAGATCTCATGGAGGTTTTTCACATTTCAGTCACAGAAGGTCCATTGCTGTCTGTTTTTTGTTTTTGTTTTTGTTTTTTATTAAAGTTTGTTGAGGTAACATTGGTTAATACGATTGTACAATTTTCAGGTGTACATTATAATTTGACATCTATATATTCAACTTTTCCTGTCTGTTTTATATATCAGGTATCTGTTTAAGGTTTCTTTGAGGAAAAAAAGAGGTTATGCAATTAAATGAAGTTTTCAAGCCAGTAGTATACAGGTTAAGAATGTTTTTAATCACCATTTCATAAAAATTTGGAAGGAGTATATTACTTTTATGAATATACAGTTCACATAATAAAATCATCTTTCATTTGATAAAAATGTGTTTAACTTTCATTTTAGCCTGTTAGTAAACATAATAATAAATTTTATGGAATTCAAATAAATTCAGTGCTTGGTAGAGTTCAAATTCCTTTCTTTGGGAAAAGCAAGTTCTCTAACCATTTTTTTTTTAAATTGGTAGATAACTAGGTTTTGATGTAATGAGTGTTTTTGGAGAATAAGAAAAAGTCACAGTTATTGATTACATCCAACTTCTAATTTTAGAAAAAAATCCATTAAATTATCAATAAATTCTGTTTCTATGAAAGTAAATTTGCATCAAAGAACAAAGAGTTTGTTTATTTCTTGGATATATATCCCACAAGGACAGATTCACTTTAACTGATGTGACGTTGCTATGAAAGGAGTATGGATAACTTTTGACAAAATCATTCTGATATCATGGGAGTCATCCCATAGCTTACTTTCTCCTGTCTAGAATCATTCAATGCTCTAGTGACCAATCAGTCTGAGTGTCTTAGTTGATGTTATTGTGTCTTAAAATTAGAAAATATTATATATATAATTATATATATGATTTGTCTATCTTTCTACCTATTTATCATCTATATATAGACTATACAATTAAAAATATGCTTATTCCAATTTTCAGGGGATCTGTTCATCTATACCTAGGGAAGTGGTTCATGGTAGAAAGAGTAGAGATGCTCGAGTTGACAGACCTACATATGATTACATACATATGTCTTCCTCCTTCTGTGTGACTTTGGACAGCTCATCTAATTTCCCTGAGTGTTAGTTTCCTAATCTATGAGAAGTACAATATAAGCACTATTGTAAGCATTAAGTTGACGAATCTATTTCATGACTATCTTATGGTCCAGGCATGAATCATGTGCTCATTCAGTTGGTGAAGCCATTGTGGATGGAGGTAGTTGTTGTGGTGCTTCATTATAATGCAGAGGTAGTCTCACTGGAGCATGGCTAGAGGAGAGCATACAGGTGTTTGCATTTTGGATCCAAGCATTAAGCACACTATTAAGCAAAAAGGAGAAAACTATCTAGTTTCAGGATGAACTTAATACCATAATATCCCCAAATATTTCTTTCTAAATATAGGATATTCAAATTATGTATTTATTTATTTAAAATGTAACTAAAATATGGTTATAAATAAATTTTGCTAGCTTTTCCCAAGAGAAAAGGCCAATTAAAAACTAATTGGTATGTTTGATTCAATATATATTATGATTTTCATAAATTCAGAGAACAACCTTCACAAAGTTATTTAATTTATCTAAGTCTTATTAAAACTAGAACACTGACATGGTCTTACCTCCAGGAGCTTAGAGGGACCTTTATAAAACTGTGAAGATAGCACATTTATATTTATAATGATGAGTGTGAAAGCTTCGGTTTTTTTTTTTTTTTTTTTTAATTTGAGCTTGGTGAACTAGTTGATCTGTAGAGCTTAGTTTTTAAAACAACATTGCTCACAGAAATGCTTACTGATAAGCAAGAACATTTCAGGATCAAAGTAGAAACCATAGCCATCAGTTAGAAGTTGTACTCAGCTCTTGACAAATATTTTCAATTTCAATGACTCTCTTTTGGCAGATGTCCAGGTCCCACATGAAAGTCACCCTCAGTTATTTTCTCTACTAGCTCTATTCAATATGCTGTATCTATTCAATATCTAATTCTCTTAAAACTAATTCTTTCTTTCTTTCTTTCTTTCTGTCTTTCTTTCTTTCTTTCTTTCTTTCTTTCTTTCTTTCTTTCTTTCTTCTTTCTTCTCTCTCTCTCTCTCTTTCTCTCTCTTACTGTTTTTTTTATTATGGTAACATTGGTTAACAAAATCCAGTAAGTTTCAAGTGTACAATTCAACAGTAAGGCACATATATATTATGTTATGTATTCACCTCCCATAGTTAGATTTCTTTCTGTTCCCACATATATGACCTCTTTTACCCCATCTATTTCTTCCTGTCCCACCATCCTCTGATAACCACTAGTCTGTCGTCCATGTCCATGAGTCTCTGTTTGTTTGTTGCTTTTAGGTTTATATCCCACATATAAGTAATATCATGTGATTTTTAACTTTTTCTGTCTGGATTATTCACTTAGCATGATTATCTTGAGGTCTGTCCATCCATGTTGTCACAAATGACAGTATTTCAACTCTTCTTATAGCTAAGTAATATTTCATTATATATATATATATATATATGTATACAAGATGTGATATATATATATATATCACATCTTCTTTATCTAATTATCTATCATAATGTCTTCAAAAATTGTGCTTGCTACTAAGTAACTAAAATCTGAGTTTGTTTATGTGATTTCTTTAGAACGTAATACGGCTAATTGTAATGAATCTCCATAAGAAAACAGCCAGTGTTTTCAGTTTTTGTTTCCATTAAAAATTCATTGGAAAAATAATTTAGAGTAAGTCAAAAATTTGAGAAATTTTTAATTTAGCAAAGCCACCATCCACTAGATTCAGCCAAGTCTTTAATAAGAGACAGTTGACACTTTTCCCACAGGGCCCCAGTATCTTCTATTATGGAAGAATCATAAGCTATCTATTTTTCCTGCCTCCCACCCACCTTAAATACATCCAGTGGTCTGGAAAAAGAATGAGCAGCCAAACATTGAAATCAAAACGAGGCATAAGGTTAAATTTTGGGTATGTTTCAGGTATCATTTAGATATATGTAATATTAAAAGGCATTATGAAAGAGTAAATGATTTTTCACTTTATGCTTTCTTCATATGGAAATATAACTTTAAAAACACTCATCCTAAAAAAAAAAAAAAAAAAATGCTATCTTTTATCCAGGGGAGCCCTATCCCTGTCAACTCATAAAAAGAAGCAAAACAATGAGGTTACCTGAATAAAGATTACTTATTTTGTGTCATGTATTTTTACTACTAATCAAGATGTTTACCTCTTCACATTTTAGTCCATTAGGAATTCATTCTGTCAGTTTTCTGCCACAGAAAAAAAAGTCAAACAACTATTTCCTAAAAACCATCTCTTTTTTTGTACTTCCAAGAAATGTGTATCTGTTGTTGAAATAATCTCTGTAATTCATCAGAGGATGCTGAAGAAGTGATATGAAAGTTGCTTCTAAAAACAGTTATAGCTTGTCTGCTATATTCATTATCTCACTCTTAAAAGTAGAGTTATGTTGAAAATAGAATAAACATTAGGATTATGCAGAAAATAAAATAAATATTAGAACTAGATATAGCATAAACATTACAAGTAGAAAATAAAATAAACATTAGAATGAACAAAAAATAATGTATTTCTATTTATTAGCTGTGTAACCTTAGAAAAGTTACTTTTAACTTCTGTGCTTCTGAATTTCTACATATGTAAAATGGAAATAAAATTATTTCTCAGGGGTTCCAATAGTCAGTGAAGGTGATAATGTACCTAGCATGTAGTAAGCAATTTATAAATTTCACTTTATTTCCACTCTCACCCCTTTAATTCAGTGCTAACTAATTGGTAACAATTAGGTACATTAATGTATAAAATGGCAAAGGAATTTAGTGTTTTCCTGTTATAAGTCAAAATCATGATTCATATATTTTATACCCAATTTACTATCAATCAAAATATTCTAACAATTAGATTCCCATGTTGACAAGATTTTATTTCTATATCTTTTTAACTATTAGAGAGAATGTGTATGGAAAAATATTTCAAACTTTAATTATATTAACTCAGTTCAGATGGATTTATGTTGCAGCTGCCTGAATTTTGGTCTTTTCTCTGTATTACTGCAATAACCTCCTGAAAGTGTTCTTTGCCTACAGAACCAATGCCATCATTTTCATCTTCTGCACAATAGCCGTTCTCTGCACTGATTGTCCAAGATACATACGGTCATTTTATGTTTTCTCCATATGGTTTTTCTTCTCTACGCCCTCAAATCTTCTGTGGCTCCCCACTACCTTTAGAATCCAAACCCTTCATGCAGCATCCTAATAAGTGATTTTTTTTCAGCTTCCTTTCCTATCTAACTGACCACCTATCATCTATACTCATATTCTTTCACACAGGCACATTTATAACCAAATGCTTATATGGATCTATTCACAGTGCTGCAAATTCAACATGCTTTGAACATTATTTTTCACTACTTTTATACGAACAGCTACTTTTATCCCCTTTTTCATTTCTTCCATGACCCCTTTTCTGTTTATGACAAACATATCAAGGTCATTTAAATCTTCTCTATGAGATTTTGTATCCATTGAAGGCCAAGCAAGCTCTCAAACCACCCTCTTGCAGATGACAACTACTTACTTTGACAAATATATATACACAAATACATATATAACAGCTAACAGTCACATATATATACAGCTTCTACTCAGACGATAGGCTGTAGTATGTACCATGTAGGTATTAAACTGTAATAGTAAATGCAATTGTTATTGTTTGAAGCAGCAGAATAAAGAATTTAGGGCAACCATAGCCACTCAAAAGTGAGGAGAAATCCAGGAAAAAGGAGTCAAAGAAGAGGAGTCCCCAAAATCTCTGTGTAGACACTGCTCAGACTTATGTTAAATCCCAACAATTTATTCACTAGGTAGCCCAGCTAAGTCCGAAGAAACAGAACTGAGATTTGAACTGCTGCTCAAGAGACTGAGTGTGTAGTTATAGTCCAATCAAGTTAATTATCTACAGAAACAGACAAAAAAATATTAATATTCTTCAGGGGAGTATAATCAAATCCAGAGTCTTCAAAACATAACCCCTCATTATCCAGGATATAACTCAAAATGACTCGAATAGTAAGAATAAGAAAATAGGACCTATTCTTAAAAGAAGACATTTCATGTAGACTGAGCCTGAAGTAACTCATATGTTGGAATTATCAGACAGGATTTTAAATCAACTGTTATAACACTGTTCAAGAACATAAAAAAAAGTCTATAACAAATATAAAGAAGCTCTGTAACAAAAATTATTTAAAAAGCACCACATAGAAGGTTTCAGAAAACTTGCCTAGATTCTCATCTTTTAGTTAAAATAAAACTTCTCTACATTCATAGATTGATACTCACACTTCTGTTATAGCAATTTGTGGTCTCTCTTTCATGATTTATTTATGTACATCTCAATCTCTCTGATTGTAAATTCATGGCATCTTCTATTCAAGTCTATCTTCCAGAAGTAAAAACCTAGTGTGAACTCTCTGAATTAACAACATTATGAAATTATTACCATCTTTGGGACTAGAGTCAGGTAGATCTGTGTTAGAATTATACCTTCAAAAAATCTTAACCTGTCTGTTTCAATTTCTACATCTTCAAAACCACAATAAATTGAATTATTGTGAAAATTAAATAAGATAAATTATATAAAGTAATTAGCAAATTTATTAATTTATTCTACAAAATGATATTGACCACTTACTGTGCATCAGGCATTCTGCTAGACATCACAGATAAAACAGTAAGAGAATTTGTAAGATCCCTACCTTCTTAGAATTTATAAGTGAAAGAGGGCAGAAAGACATTAAACAAACAAAGAAATAAGCAAAATTACTCTAGCTTCTATAAGGAAATAAACAGATAGTACCTGAATAGAAGGAGCTTATTCATTAAAAATTCAATGAATGATGATTATTTTGCTATTATTATATCATTTTCTCTTTGTTTCTCATAGACTTAGACTCATGCTATGGAGAAAGTATATTCTTAATGAACAACTGTTACATTTATTTTCTTGCGGCTTAATTTGCATTACGTATGTCTTCTAATAATGTGAAAAAAAGGCCGTGGGCTTTACGTTATGTCTACATCCAGGCTGGCCTAGCCCACAGCATATGCCATATGCTACTTTTTCCCCTCAGAAGGTCTAGACCATGTTAAAAGGAGAAAGGATTTGTTTAAATGCAATGTAATAAGTTCAGTAATTAAATCTGAAAGAACTGAGATGTGGTGCTCAAGGGAGTGACAAATTTGAATTTAAGTAGCCAGATTGTCCTTGGAGGAGGCTTCAACAGCTAATCTAGGGAGGGAAATTTGTTGTTAAAAGCAAACATTAGAATATAATAACTAAACAAGTGGTTTGGCATGCGGTGCATTAATTGTGCTAATTGTAGGTTAAGAAGAGGTAGATCTCACACTGCTAAATGTTGATTGCGAGCCAGAAATTGCTGACTAGGAACTGCATTTCTGTGCTTTAGCCAGGAGTTTTGCTTTTGTTTAAATCTGTTTGGGTGTGGGCTGGAGAAGCATTGCTAGAAAAACAATTAAGTTAGTTTGTGACACTAGACTCCTTAGGGAGAGTTTCAGAGGACTACTGTGATTAAGCCCTTAGGGCACAATTTCAAACAAACCTTTCTCCAGTTGAGATCTCTAACATTATCCCCTCCCAGCTCTGCAACACCCCACACACATATATTCATACAAACACAGACTGTTTTTAATGATGTGCACAAAGCCTATGCATTGTTGGGAATAAAAGTAAGCACATATGAAGAAACATAAATCGTGCTAATGTTTGTTTTCTTTTGAAAAGCGCCAATTTAGAAACACCTCTGAATTTCTTCTTCTTTTAGTTAAGGTCAATATGCTCACAACCACAAAAAGAGATTTTTGTTTATTTGCTGCTTTTTGTTTGCTTTCTCCTTAGTAGCTAGATGATATTCAGAAAATTAATAGTCTCTGTGAATAGAGACTGAAACTTTAAAATGACACACAAGTTTCTTCCGAGTTTTAAGTGTCCTTTTATGCTCTCTGGTTCACATACATTTCCATTGTTCTAAGGGTTAAAAACTGCACTATCACAATGACAAGCCTTATTACTCAGTCAAAGTAAATGGATCACTACATAACCTTTCAGAAATGTTCTTCCTTAAGCTATTAAAACATTCCATGCCCTTAGATGACAACAATTTCTCTGCCTTTTGAAATTTCCTTTCTATCCTGTGGAGTTCATAGAGATATGCTTGGTAAAAATCAACTTATATAAAACTATGCACTGTAAATTCTGACACTCCTGTTTGAATCTCTTTTCAAACACTTGTCTTTGCTCACCATAATAGATGTCAGTTCTTCTGATGTAGTTCAAGCATGAGCTTCATATGAAGACTCAGCTATGTCTATTGCATTTCTGAAGCTACTACTCACTGAAGTTTTGTGCTGTTTGACATCAAAGATAGGCAAGAATCACCTGCTGAGTTCACATGCATGGAGCAAAACATCTTCAAATCACTTTTGCTAGACAAAAGTTTTTTCTTTTTTCTTTTTTTTTTTTAATATTAAGCTTTCACTATCATGTGGACTTAAAGACAAATGCAGTCCTCATTAAGGCTGCATCTTTATATTATTAAAATATGCACCAGGAGCTCTGAATTTAGCTAACCTTTAGACTCAAGGTAATTTGTGTAGTTACTTTATTTTTTAATTTAGCTGCAAAGAATTAAACATCATTCACACATTTAAAATGTGATTTTTATTCAATACATTTTTTTTTTGCTCAAAAGTAATTTTGCTCAAAGGTAAAAACACTTTAAACATTCTCAAACCAAAACAGAATCTTCTAATATTTCCAACATTAATAGATGTCCTTGACACTAAGTTAAGAGATAATCCAATTCAAAATAAATAGACACTGAAAACCATAAATTTTTATTTAAAAAATCTCTACTTAAATGTCAGAGTTACTACCTTTTTTTTGGAAAGCAAAATAGCAATATTTTTTTAATTTTTACTAAGCAATGCAATTTGGTATTACTTTTGTTAAACATCAGCATTTCTTATGACAGGATAAGGACAATGTTATTAAAGATATGTGAACATAAAAATTATTATGTTTATGTCTGTGAAGTTCTGGATGAAAGTTTTAATATTTGAACTCCAAATTACCCAGTAAATAACTCAGCAGAAGGCTAAATAAATGATGCTAAAAATGAGACAAAGAACTGAGCTTGCCCTGGGACAAGTCCTTTTTAGTAATTTGCTTTTTATATGTTACCAGTTTTCAAAGTTTGGCTTTCATAGGACAACAATATTGAAAAACTTTGGTAAGATATAACATCTCTAAATTTTTGTTTGCCATATTTAGAATATATTTCAAATGCATATAGTTTAAATGCATACAGTTTATAGTTAATCCGAAAAACTGAAATGACATAACTTTAAAAAGAGGTCATCAGATTGTTTTACTTTGTCATGGGTCAGTATTTAGGAATTTTTGTTTCTTTCTTTCTTCTTTTTTTTTTTTAATCCAACCAGATATATCCTGTGCTGGTCTGTGGTCACACATATCATTCAGTCTAAACTGTCTGAGTGGTAAAAAGTTTGAATATAGCACAAGGACAGAAAAATATGGGGAGATTTTTTTTCTAATCCA
>NW_006434839.1:20476707-20477522 GCF_000325575.1 Pteropus alecto
AAATTCTATCTTAATTCTCTAAACAGTCATAGTCAATAAATATACTAAACTTAATGTGTTTGTGACAGACTGTTTGCTACTCAGCAAAATCCAAGTTATTTGCTCCTTTCTGGGTACACAACCATACTATAGTTTCTCTTTCAGTTAAATGTCCTTATATTATTGAGTTCTAGTCTATGGAGTGTTACCAGTGTAATGTATGCAGCTTTCAGATCCACGCCTGACTGTAATATCCTCATTTGGGGTTACTCTCCACAATCTTCTCTGCTTTGAGCTTGAGAGACATGTTAAAAATTGTAGAGCATCTGATAGTCTGGGTCCCTGAATGACTGCATGGAAGAGAATTACGGCTTTAACTTATTTACCACCAGAATAGTAACATTAGCCTAAAATAAACTTCTGTTTTCACCGTTATACGTTTTGTGTTCTACTTATTACAAAGGTAGTCTATCATCAACACACATGTTGGGATCTACTAGTGACAGGAGTTAGCCTACCTATAACCTACAGTACTAATTTTTTTAAAAATTATTTAACAAACTTATACTTTTTTAATTAATAAAAGTGTGTATTTTGTACTATACTGTCCATAAAAGGTTAACTGTCTGTCACATAAGTATTCCCCCTTTCCTGGCCTGAGAAAAATGACCTCTGAGATAAGATGACACACCACTGGCCATAACTGACTTGATAGAGAATCAACGCTGTTAGTAAATGTCTTCTCTGGAAACTTGCTACTTAAATGAATGAGAAAGAATAGGTGGAAATATAGGAAGAATATTAACATATATCTAAAAATTAGACAAATATGGTAA
>NW_006434839.1:20477544-20495469 GCF_000325575.1 Pteropus alecto
CCAGAGAAAGTTCTTTTAGGTTACTACTGCTGTGTAACAAACCACCTCAAAAACAGTATCACAAAACATCCATTTTGAGTTAATTTTGGTGTATGGTGACAGATAGCAGTCTAGTTTCATTCTTTGCAAGCAGCTTTCCAATTTTCCCAGCACCATTTATTGAAGAAGCTTTCTTTCCTTCATTATTGGCTTCTTTGTCAAAAATTACCCAGCCACATGTGGGTTTATTTCTTGACTCCTAATTCTGTTCCATTGGTATGTGTGTCTGTTTTTCTGCCAATACCATGCTGTTTTGATTATTGTTGCTTTGTAGTATAATTTGAATTCAGGCCATGTGACAACCTCTAGGCTTGTTCTTTTTTCTCAGAATTATTTGGCTATTTGGGGTCTTTTATGATTCCATAAAATCTGATAGTTTTATTCTATTTCTTTTAAAAATCCATTAAAAACATGTGGTACATATATACAATGGAATATTACTCAGTCATAAAAATAAATGAAATACTGCCATCTATGACAACATAGATGGATCTTGAGATTGTCATACTAAATGAAATAAGTCAGACAAAAAAAGTTGAGAACCGTATGATTTCCCTTATATGTTGGATGTAAAACTGAAAGCAACAAACAAACAAGGCAAACAAATGAACAAAAACTCATAGACACAGACAATAGATTAATGGTTACTAGAGGGAAAGGGGAGTTGGGGGAGGTAGATAAGAGTAAAGGGGGTCAAATATGTGGTGACAAAAGATTTGATTTTCGGTAGTGAACACACAATGAAATACACAGATGACATATAATTGAATTGTACAATTAAAACCTATATAATTTTATTAACTAATGTCACTCCCAATAAATTTAATTTAAAAAAAAAGAAATTTTTAGTAGCTTAGAAACCTTTTAGTGTTGATTCTCAAGCTGTTCCTGACAAATGATTATCCATATTTAGATTTAGAGATTGGGCCTTCCTGATTTTGAAGTTTACATAAATGGAATTATACAAAAGTTTTGTTTTTCAGAATTGCTTCTTTTGCTTAACACTATTTTTCAGAATGGCTTCGTTTGCTTTTTTGTTTAACATTAACAAAGTAGGTATATGTTATTGCATGTAGCAGAGTTTTTTTCTTTGTAATATCTTTGTTGTGTGTAAATGTATCACAACACATTTACATATTCTACCACTGCTTTGACTTTTGGTGGTTTTGAGTTTGAAAAATAATGCTCCTATACTATTCTTTTATATATTTGTTAGTGTATTTTGTGCATTTTGTGGGTTATATATTCAGAAATAAAATGATTAAGTCATGAACATGAGTATGTTCAGCTTTAATAAAAACTGCATTTTCCAAAATCAAACAAAAAACCTTTTTGTGTTATTATGCTCATGAATTATGTAGGTCTGGAATTTGAACAATCAGAAGAGGAATGAATTTTCTCTCCTCCATGATGCCTCTGGTTCCAGACAGGAAGATATAAAGGCTAAGAGTGACTTGAC
Organism: Pteropus alecto; assembly: GCF_000325575.1. Classification (NCBI taxonomy): domain Eukaryota; kingdom Metazoa; phylum Chordata; class Mammalia; order Chiroptera; family Pteropodidae; genus Pteropus; species Pteropus alecto. The sequence goes on from NW_006434839.1 coordinate 20,479,043, forward strand.
AGCTAGGGGTTAGAGTCATTTTCACTCTCATGTCTGGTGGTCATGCTGGCTGTCAGCTGAGACTTCAATTGGACTGTCAGCCAGTACACCTTCATGTGGACTCTTCATGTGGTTTCTCAGCTTGGGCTTGTATGGACTTCTTCACAGAATGGTGGCTGGAGTTCAAGAGCAAACATCCCAAGAGAAACAAGTGAAAGCTATGTTGTTTTTCATGACTTAGCCTTGTAAGTTACATAGCATCACCTCTATTATAGTGACAAGTCCTCCAGGTTCAAGGGAGGAAATGAAGATCATGTTTCTTGGGGTCAAAGATGTAAAGTCATGTTATTAGATGTTGAAATGTGAGATATTGTAACAGCTATCTTTGGAAAATATAATCTGTAATAAGATCATTAAATGGAGGATAATACATACACTAAACCTAGGGTAATCATAGATAGCGAAAGCAACAAAAAAGAAATTATGCATAACAGCTAAGTCAGAAAAATGGAGAAGGAATTCTTCTTCTGTACAGCTACATATAAGTCTAGCTATATAGAGCAGCTGCTATAAATGGAGTTAGTTTGTAAAATCCTTGCATGGTGAAAATACATGTGTAAGTTTTTGTATTGTATACATACATATATATGTGTATATATAAGCACATATGTGTATATCTATACGCATACATCCTTGTGTGTATGTATACTTGTGTGAACAAAGGATTTATATTAAAGATAAATAAAGAACTCCTACAAATCATTAATGGAATGACAGTCAACTCATTTTTTTAATGTATAAAGGCATGAGCAGGCATTTTTTAAGAAAAATATCCAAATAGCAAACAAACAATGTTATTAGCTATCAGGAAATGTGGGCAAGGTTGCAATGTTTATTACATTGGTCAGGAAAAGACTTCAATGACAAGATGACATTTGAATACAGAACTGAAAGAGGTGAAGTAACAAGCCAGTCATGCAGATTTCTACTCATTGTTTAATAGCAAACACTCGTAGGACACTTGTCTAGGTATTGATAATCCATAGAAGTGCAGGGACTTTGGAGCAAGAGCCCTGTGTTTGATCTTAGTTTGTGCTGCATACCTTCTCTTTGCTCCTACAGACTCACTCTCCTTCTCTACTCTGCTCTGTGCTCTGGGAGCATAAATATAAAGAACTCTCGTATGAGTCTTCCTTGCCATGGAGGTCAGTAAACTCATTTGCCCTCTCCTGTGGCTTCCAGTTAATTTGAGAAAATGGATGGCCCTGGCTGAAGGCTAATAAAAAGAAAAAGGGAATGAGTTCAGAGTATTTATTCTTGATGGTCACCTGCATTTCTCTACTGAAATCCTCAACTCCTGTCAAGTGGTAGTCTCCTACAATGACAGCTCCTCACTTCCAGTTTCTGTTTATACCCTGGCCCTTTGCAGCTTAAGGACTGAAATACCAGCTATTTCCTACTTCAGTGTGTATTAGCATCCATGCCATGTCTTCTTTAACCCTGCTCACTCTTTTGTAAATAGTTTGTTTATTAAACTCTCCTCAGTTACCTCATTTGAATGTGCCAACTGTTTCCTGCCAGGAGTCTGACTGGTACAAAACTTTATTTTTAAAATTTTTCTGAAACTTAGTTTCCTCACTGAAAAAAAAAAAGGACAAAAATGTACCTACTAATCTCTTAATGTTATTGCAAGAATTCACTGAGATGATATTTTTAAAGTTCTTTAGTACATTGTCCAGAAAAAAGAATGCAATTATTAAATGGTAGTCATTACTACTCATAAAAATGAGTAAAACATCTCCCTCTGGGAGATAACTCTAGAAAGAGATGGATACATTCATAACCAATATACTTAATAAAAATGACATAATATTGCAATTAGTTTACACAGATTATCAGTTATTTACAACTACATAATAGCAATATAAAGGAAATATATTGCTTTTCAATGTCTGTCACCTGTAATCAGTTTTCTATATACCTGACTCAGGGGTCTAATTGGAACAGGCACACTGCCTAAAATTCATTATGATAAATTCAAAATTGCTTAGTATACAGGTCATTTGTGATCCAATAGTACATCCGTTACTTCATCTCTAACTGATCCTCTCTCCTTTTATTTCATGTTGCAACCTTGTAGAGCCATTGTCTAGCTAATCATTCCAGGTTCTCACTCATCTTTTTATGCCTAGAATATTCTCCTCCACTCTTATCATTCTCCATCTTTTTCTTTACCATCTTTTCTAACAAGTCTACTCTGTACCATTCAGGCAGGCTTATAATCTCACCACCTCTATTCTCATGACACTTTATAATATTTCTATCATAGCACTCTTCACACAGTATAGAAATTTTACCTTTCATTCTAGACCATTAGCTCCCAAAGGAAAAGTAATATTCTTTCATTTTTTTATAAAGACATTTTTACATGTACTTTTTCAGGTGAAACACAGTTTATAATTCAACTTGAGTTAACATAACTAGGCACATATTGAATTGTGTCTAAGAAAGCTAAATTTAATAAATATACTTAAAATTTTTTCTAGCATGATTTGGAGATATTTAGAAACATAGAGTTTCTAAAGATAGAAACTCTATGTTTAGATACATAACTACACAAAACATTTAGAAATTTCAAATTTTGATGAAATTAAATTTAATGATTTGGATATATTTTTCTGTTAACGTTTGTTTGTTTGTTTGTTTGTTTGTTTGTTTTGGTAATTTCTGGTCAAGATGGAAGAATAGAAAACACTGTGCTTTCTTCTTCTCATGATTTCATTAAAATTATGACTAAATTACTGAACAACCATCATTGGTTGTTTAGAATCAACTAAACTATAGCTGAACAAAAGGCTTGCAACTAAGGACATATAGAAGAAGCCACCTCAAGACTGGTAGGAGAGGTAAAGACTACCTCTGGTTCCAATCCGTATGTGGTGGTTAAAAATTGGAAGCGATAACTCGGATATGGAAGTCCCTTCTGAGGACTGAGGGGTCCCAGCTCGAAACTGGGCCACTCAACCCAGTGTTTCAGTGCCAGGAAAAGAAATCTTCATAACTCTGGCTGTAAAAACCAACAGATATTGTGGTTCAGTGAAACAGAGAGCTGCTAGAGTCCCAGGCGATCCTCTTAAAGGGTCCACAATTAGACTTAGTCACTGATGGTCTCACTTGCTCCTAGCTTCAGTGCTGAGACAGCAGCTCAAAAAGCTCCAGGAACACACAGGGAGAAACTGAATTGTCTGGCTTTAGAGAGAGGGCTGGAGGAACAGCTTTATCCCAGATAGAAGACCTGGCAGAATCTACTGTTTCTTTGTTGAGCTCTGCCTGTACCCAATGTTCAGATGCTGGCAGCTACCATATCTGAGTCTCCATCAATCTGGCTAACACTGGTCTCCCTACTGTGGTGGTGATTACATGAGCCCCACTCCACCCAATTGCAGACTCACCCAAACCTCTTTTAGTGGCTTTTTCATACAAATAAACCATATTGGCTCATGTTGTGGACATTCCTAAAATCTCTCAATGGTACACAAAGCCCAGAGAAGCAGCATCTGGCCTTGGCATGCTCCATACTTCTTGCTGAGTAGCACTGAGGCTGGCACTAACAGCATCTGGCCTTGGTTTGCAGTTTGGCCTCTCAAGGCACCTCCAGCCCAGAGCAGGTGGTAGCCATCTGCAGATTTCTTGGTGGATTATAATAGATGTCCCAAGGGAGGGCACAGGCTGTGGCTAAACTTGGCCTGTAGCAGAACCCCTCATAGGATGCCCTGGGCCAACACATCTGGTGATCAGCTTCAGACTTAGCTAAAGCACCACCCAGGGCCCCATCTAAGGTTGACACACCAAAAGGGTAGTCTGGGAAGGTATCGGAGCCCTACTAAAGGGAATCCTGCTCCATAGGGTCAGCCCCTGAAAAACAGATCTTCCATTGTAGTCACTCATCAGTCCTCACAACAAATCAGCCCAAAGGTCAGTCCCTCCCATTGATGTGCAAATAGCAATGAAAGTTCACTATAACAGGAGAGCACACACAACTCGTAAAGGGACATACTTGGAGCGCCCGGCTCAGGTGACCAGAGACTGTGCCACTAGGCCCCACAGAACCCCTGTAACACAAGACCATTCTACTAAGACTGAGAGACATAGCAGCCCTACCTAAAACATATAAACAAACACAGGAAGGCAATCAAAATGAGGAGACAAAGAAACATGTCCCAAATGAAAAAAAAAAAAAAAAAAAAAACAAGCTCCAGAAAAAGAACTAAACAAAATAGGGACAAGCAATCTACCAGATGTGTAGTTCAAAACACTGGTTATGAGGATGCTCAAAAAAACTTAGGAGAAGAGCAAATGTGAGAACTTTAACAAAGAGCTAGAATACATAAAAATGGAAATAGAAAATATCAAAAAGAACCAATCAGAAATGAATACTACATTAACTGAAATGAAGAATATATCAGAGAGAATCAACAGTAGATTAGATAAAGAAGAGAATCAAATCGGTGATTTAGAAGATACAGTAGCAGATGACACCCAGTCAGAATAGCAAAAAGAAAAAGAAATCCATAAAAAAAGGGGAGGCTTGGGGGCAACATCAAGCATACCAACATTCACATCATAGGAGTACCAGAAGGAAAAGACAGAGAACAAGAAATTGAAAACCTATTTGAAGACGTAATGACTGAAAGCTTCCCTAATCTGGTGAAGGAAATGGGCACACAAGCCTAGGAAGCTCAGAGTCCCAAACAAGGTGAATCCAAACAGGCCTACATCAAGATACATAAAAATTAAAATGCCAAAAGTTAAAGACAAAGAGAATCTTAAAAGCAGCAAAAGAAAAGCAGTTAGTTACCTAGAGGGGAAATCCCCTAAAAACGTCTGCTGACTTCTCAACAGAAACTTTTCAGGCCAAAAGGGATTGGTATGAAATATTCAAAGTGATAGAAAATTAAGGTCCTACAACCAAGATTACTTTACCAAACAAAGCTTTCCTTTAGAGTCAAAGAACAGGTAAAAAGCTTCCCAAACAAGAAAAAGGTAAGAGTTCACCATCACCAAACCACTATTAAAAGAAACATTAGAAGAATTTTTTCAAAAAGAAAAAAATTAAAAGATCAATAATATGAATAATATAATGGCAATAACTACATATCTATCATCAATTACTTTAAATGTAAATTGATTAAATGTTCCAATAAAAAAACATGGGATGACTAAATAGCTAAAATAAAACCTTTACATATGCTGCTTACAAGAGACTCACTTCAGATCAAAAGACATACATAGACTGAAAGTAAAGGGGTGGAAGAAGATATTTCATGAAAAGGGGGGGGGAAGCAATAAAAACAGATGACGTAGATGTCAGACAAAATAGATTTTAAAACAAAGGCTATAATAAGAGACAAAGAAAGACTCAGTAATCTCATGTCTAGGTATTTTTCTGAAGAAACTCAAAACACTACCTTGAAGGAACATGTAAATCCATATGTTCATTGCAGCATTATTTATAACAGCCAAGATATGGAGGCAACCTGGGTGTCCTTCGATGGATGAATGGATAAAGAAGAAGTGGTACATTATATATATATATATATATATGTATATATATATATATATCAGCCATAAAAAAATAATGAAATCTTGCCATCTGCAATAGCACAGATGAACCTAGATGGTGCTGTATTCAGTGAAATAAGTCAAACATAAAAAGACAAATGTCATATCATTTCAATTACATATGATATCTAAGGAATAAAATAAATAAACAAATAAAACAGTAACAAACTCATAGATACAGAGAACATTTTGATGTTTGCCAGGTGGGAGGGGATTTGAGGGAGTGTCAGTGAAAAGAGGAAGGGATTGATAGTCACAAAATAGTTACGGGGATGTAAATTATAGCATAAGGAATGTAATCAAGAATATTGTACTAACTATGTATGGTGTAAGACGAGTACTGTATGTATCAGGGTGATTACTTCATAAATTATATGAATGTCTAATCACTGTCTTGTACACCTGAAAATAGTATGTAATATTGTATGCCAACTATAATTGAAAAATAAAAAATACATTTAAAAAAGATAAAGAAAAAAAGTTTTCTTTATTAAACTAGACCCTTTCCAGATTCCTAAATGTTTAATCATAATATGCATATTTTAATGTCTTTTTTATTATATTACTTTTAATTGACCATTTTGAAAATCTCTTAGATATATGCAATTTATACTTTAGTGAGCAATAAACTATCAAAACAGTACATGTTCCTAGTGATGATAATATGATGATAATAGAAGCTTAAAATGTTGAGTAATTATTTTGTTCCAGACAGAGTATTAAACAATTGTATTCTCATGTAATATGTGTTTCTGTAACACAAACTAGCTCCAGGGTAGATCAATAAATAGGAAAATAATACTAGTATCAAGAATAAATCTCATTAGTTCATGTGTGATTTGGGGGGCCACAATAATATTTTATACCACAGATAACATTAGGTAAATACAGAGTAAGGTAAATGGAACTGCCAGCAAAAAAGACCTTGTTGTTATGTTATTTCTGTAGCGTACTGGAAATTAATATATTCTTTAATTTGTATTAGCATCTTATTGTGTTTGGTAGCAATCTGGAAACAGAGTTGCCTGGATTTTGAATGGCTCACTCCTACCCTTTTTTTTTATAAGTACAATTTTGCTGAATGCAAGGTTTTTCCATAATGTGTAATCTATTTTAAATCAAACTTTTTTTACATTTTTTCATTTATATATGACAGATAAATAAATGTAAAGTACAATGATCTACAGAAGTGAATATCCACAACAAATATATGAAGAACTTGGTAAATTTTGCTTTTTAAAACAATACATTTTTATTTGTTTTAAGTAAATATTAATATTCTTAAAGTGATTATCACTGAAGGGTGAATTAAACCATATCTGGATATTTTATTTTAGATATCACAGGAGAAATTCAACTGAAGTCATCATTAGTTTTATAATTATATACCTATGAAAAAAGTATAGTATTCTAAATGAATCTGAGATCATTATTTACAATAAAAAATATAAACAAAAAAAGCACACACAAAATAATTTATCTCTTTGCCCTGGTCAATCTTTACATCTTACATAGTTGCTTGATTTCCATTCAGTTCAAATTTACTAAGGCATGCAATAATTAATAGTAACTTGCATGCTGTATAAAATTTTTTGACAATATAAAAAGGAAAAATAATAATTTTCTTTTCATGTGACAAAGAATATAAATTACATATGAATCAACGCTGCTGTCTGTAAGTACAATTCTGTTTTAGACCCGGCTTTATTGTCTCCAAACTTACCAAGTGACCATCTCTGAATTAATCATTATAGCAAATGGAATAAGATACGTAGATTCCTTTGATCTAATGAGGTCTTTTTCTACCATCATAGGCTCAGAATGGAAAAGGTGTTTCCTAAAAGATATGGACTGTTAAATATATGAAAAGGTAATCACCCCCATTTGTAATAGAGAAACAGCAATTAAAACTACAATGAGATATAATTTCTCACCTATCAGATTGGCAAAACTTCAAAAGCTCGATCATGAGGCTGCAGAGAATCAGAACTGTTATATGTTACTGGTCAGAGTGTAAATGGTTACAAATCCTATGGAGTTTGCAATGTCTTAAATAGTTATGTGTCCTTAGATCATGAAATTCCACCCCTAAAAAATCTGCTCTGATTACATACATTTGCAAATATAAAACAAAATTTGAAATAATACAAATGTTCATGAATAGTTGTTTGATTAAATAAACAATGGTCCAAGAGCACAATGTGACCATTTAAAAGAATGAAAAAGTTTTCTATGTACTGATATGGAGTGACATCATCAGGTATTGTTGTTGAAGGAAAAACCAAAGTATAGAGCAATGAATATTCTATGACTCTTTTCAGTTAAATAAAATGGAAATAGAAATATATATAAACATTCACTTTTTTTGTCACAAACAATTGAATTATAAACCAGAAAGTGATAAAAATAGTCACTTATGGGGAAGGGAACTGACAAAATGAAGAGGATAGTGATGACAGTAGACTCTAATAATATATTGTTTTACGTTGTTTTGATTTTTAAACAATTCACAAACCAAAAAATCGAAAACAAGCTGTGACCAATAAACTTAATTTTATATCAAATTAACAACATGATTACAAAGAGGAAAAAATGATTCTTTAATGTTTCATCTAAACAAAAGGCTCTAACTCTATATCCTTATCAGGATATATTCTAATGAGAAAAAGAGATTCTAAGAAATCTTTGATTTTCACTACTCAGTAGTGAAAATGTAGATATAATTAAAACAAATATGACAAAAATTGTTTACAATTATGGAACATGAGCTATGAGAATATGGATATTCATCGTAATATTTTTCACTTCGTATATTTTAAAATTTTTATAGTAAAATGTTATTTTACTATAAGCAAATTATGACCATTAGCTAAGCCAAGAATTTTTTAAACATTTTGTGAGTTGTCACTGTGTTTTAGTGTAGATATTTTTGTAAAGTAGAATAAAACACTTTCATACTATATTTCTCAAGACCTAGAAGAAAATCTAAGCAACTAATTTGTATCCTAAATATATGGAAAAAGTAAATAAAGCTTAAAATCTATAAATAATGTTAAAAATAATTTATTTGAATTTATAAAAATTAAAGATTTCTCTGAAGGACAGTGAAGGGTATAGTAAAGGAAAGAACATAGTAAAAGGATGATAGAAAAGATATTTGCAATATAAAAAAACAACAAAGCATTAACTTCTAAATTATAAAGAATCCCTGACAACAAGACAAAACATTTAATAAGAAATGAATAAAGTAACAATTTACAGAAGATGTAACCTAAAGGATGCTCAAGATTATTAGAAATCAGAGACATGTAAACTAAAACCAGGAAATAACATGACTCATTCTAAATTCATAAGTACCGAAAGAAATGTGAGGACATAACACAATCCATCACCAGTGGAGGTGTCAACTAGTGCAAAAATTCCAGAGAGCATACCATAAACAATGACACAGGATTCTACTCCAGGTTTTAAAAAAATTCTCACATGGAGAATGTATACAAGGATGTTTGGTCTTCATTGTAAAGATACATATTAGCTATCATGCATCAGTATGGTACACTAATTGTTAAAATATTGGAATATATTCACTTTATTTTGTCAACCTAGCCAGCAAGGGTTTCTAGAAACCTGCCCCAGTGCTAAGATTGGTGACTGTTCTGATTGAACAAGGACTGTGATGTACGAGTTGTAATTATTTTAACACCATAGCTAGTTATAGCATTATTAGTGGTGTTGGGGAATTGAATATAATCTGGATATCTATCATTGAAAGTGGGAATAGATAAAATGGTGGAGCATCATGTAACAGTTAGAAACAATGGATTATGATCACAAAGCAACACAGATGGGATAAACTATGTAGCATAGTTTATCCAATAAGTCTCCTGTAGGGAATTTATATTGTTTCCAATATTTTGGTATACACATAATCTTGTGGAAATAACATTGTGATTTATAGAAGCATATGTTAAGAATAAATTCCTAGTAGGGGGATTACTGACTCAAAGTGTCAATACATATGTAGTATAGATTTGTCAGATACTTCAAAGTCTCTTTCGATAGGATCATTCCATTTTGCACTCCTACCAATTTTGAGAGGCAAGTCCATACATATGTTGATTGAAGTTCAACCAAACGTCCAAAGAATAGTTAACTTTAGTCATCTAATAACTCTTCCATAAAAAACAAAACAAAACAAAACAAAAAACAAAAAACAAATAGAAGGACCAATTCCCAACTCATTCTAAGAAGTAAAGTGACCTTGATATTAAAACATGGCCAATACAGAAAATAATGCTTACATAGTTAACATATGAACATCACATATTTTTCTAAAACAAATAAAAAAACTGTGAGCAATTTTGGAGGGAAGCAAAGAACACAATAAGGTGAAGGATGCTATTCAACAAAAGACATCAGAAAGAGGTAAAAAGAAAAAAAAAATACTAGAAAACGTACATCCAATAAGAATATCCACCATATGTTAAGAACTACACATCAGTAAAAAAAGTTAAGTAATAGGAAAATGAGCAAAGGACCATTAGTGTTGATAAAACATTAAATAAATACTCTACAAATACATGATAACATTAGCAATCAGGAAAATACAAATAAAAACCACAATGAGAGACCATTTCACTTCCACCACATTGGCAAATTATTCAAATGTCTCTCAGTACCAGTGATAGTGAGGATGTGAAACAAGAAATTTTCATCTATTGTTAACTGAAATATAAATTATGATCACTTTAAAAGATAATTTGACCTTAACTAATCTACCATATACATACTCTAAAATTCAGCATTTTCATGTCTAGGCATATACTCTAGAGAAAACTATGATCCTGCTTACTAGAATATACGTACAAGTATGGTTGTGGCAGCAGTTTTTATAATATCTAAAAACTAGAAACACTCAAATGTCCAAGAGTATAATGAATAAATACTTTAATACATTTATAAAATAAAATTCAGGTATAAAAGAATCCTTTACAAGCATATAAAACAAAAAAATTTATCTCAAAAAGATAATTTTAAATTACACTATTACAAAAGTATTCTTACACAATGATTCTACTTACATAAAGTTTAAAGCTTGGCAAACAAAAACATTATTTAAGTATATATACATTGGTTGCAAAAATTAAGAAGTAAGGGAAAAATACTAACAAAATTTAAGCTAGTAATTACTTCTGTGGTGAGAGAGAAAGGCGATATGATCTGGGAAGAGCTAAAAGTGGGGTTCTAAGGTTCTGGTCATGTTTTTTTAAGACTTTAATTTGCTTGTTTTAGATCAATTTTAGGTTCACAGCAAAATTGAGAGGAAACTACAGAGATTTCGCATATTATCTGTCTCCACACATACATAACCTACCCCATTATCACTATACCCCCAAATAGAGGAGTATTTATTACAACTGATGACTGCATTGACACACCACTATACATAAATCCATAGTTTATATTAAGGTTCACTCTTGGTGTTTTACATCCTATGGTCTTGTACAGATATATAACGATATGTATCTACCATTATAATAGTATCATATAGAGTAGTTTCATTGCATTAAAATTTCTATGTTCTATCAATCATCCTTCCCTTCATGACAACACTTGTCAACCACTGATCTTTTTACTGTCTCCATAGTTTTTTCATTTTCACAATGTTATATAGTTGGAACCATATAGTATGTAGCCTTTTCATATTGATTTCTTATCATTAGTAATATGCATTTAATAATACTCCATGTCTTTTCATAGCTTGATAGCTTATTTCTTTTTAGCACTAAATAATAATCATGATTTGGATGTAACACAGTTTATCCATCACCTACTAAAGAACATCTTGGGTACTACCAAATTTCGGCAATTAAGAATAAAGCTGCTATAAACATCCATGTGAAGGTTTTTTGTGTAGACATGTTTTCAACTTCTTTGGGTAAATATCAAGGAGCTGACTGCTGGATTATATAGCAAGGGTATATTTGGTTTTATAAGAAACTGTCTGGTGTCTCTTAAAGTGGCTGTGCCTTTTGCATTCCCACCAGAAGTGAATGAAGTGTTCCTCCAGCATTTGGCATAGTGTTCTGGATTTGGGGCATTGTAATAGATGTGTAGTGGTATCTTATTGTTTTACTTGCATTTTCCTGATGACATATGATACAATCCATCTTTTCATATGCTTATTTGCCATTTCTATGTTTTCCCTGGTGAGGACTCTGTTGAGGTCATTTGCCCGTTTTTAAACTGGATTGTTTGTTTTCTCATTGTTGCATTTTAAGAATGCTTTACATATTTTGTGTAGTAGTTATTTATCAGATGTGTCTTTTGCAAATATTTACTCCCAGTCTGTGGCTTGTCTTTTCACTCTCTTCACATTGTGTTTTGCATAGCAGTAGTTTTTCATTTTAATGAAGTCCAACATTTCAATTAATTCTTTCATGGAATGTGCCTTTAGTTTTGTGTCTAAAAAGTCATCACCAAACCCAAGGTCATCTAGGTTTTTTTCCTATGTTATCTTCTAGAGTTTGATAGTTTTGAGTTTTACACAGTTCTATAATCCATTCTGAGTTAATTTTGTGAAGTGTGTAATGTCTGTGTCTAGATTTATCTTTTTCTCTATGTGTGGGATGTCCACTTATTCTAGCCTCATTTACTAAAGAGACTATCTTTACTTCATTGTATTGCCTTTGCTCCTTTGTCAAAGATCAGTTGACTATATTTATGTGGGTCTATTTTGGGATCTCTATTCTGTTCAACTGATCTATTTGTCTATTCTTTTGCCAATACCGTACTGTCTTGATTACTATAGCTTTGTAGTAAATCTTAAAGTCTGATAGTGTCAACCCTTCAAATTTATTCTTCTTCAACACTATGTCAGCTATTCTGGGACTTTTAGTGAGTCTGCGCCTTTGTACATGAACTAAACAAGTGTTTCTCAGATTTCCCTCTCCCCTTTGTGTAGAAAAGTATAGCTAGAGTAGCTGTAGTTGTGTATTTCCTTTCCCTTCATAAACATATTCCTTCTCCCAAGTCACTTAGGCTCTGATAAAATCCCAGTTGGTTAGGCTTTGGTTAAATGGTTTCTCCTGAGGGCAGACTTTTTTAAGAACTGAGTGCTCTGGCATATTTCAAGATGGTTCCTTTTCCCCTCCCTTGCTGAAAGTATGATTTTTTTTCTCCAATATTTAACATAAAACGTGGTTGAGATCCTGGATGTGAAACTCACAAAAGGATGTGGATCCCTTTATGATGGGGTCCCTCTAAAGTTTTTAACTCTGTGAAGCTCCAGCAATTTGTTACAGTTCTAGCTGTACACTGATTTCTACCTCCACACTGGTTTTCACAGAGTTTTCAGCTTGTGAATTTCTGCTTTGGTAAGTAGTGATTCTCTTTATCTACCTGTCTGTCTCTAATTTTGTAGGTCATGGTTTGCTCTGTGATCTCAATTCTCTTATGGATCTAAGAAGAGAAGAGTTGCTGATTTTTTACTTTGGCTTTTTACTTGGAATAAAAGCTTCCAAAATGGAAACTGGAAGTCCATGTTTCACTTTTTAAAACCACATGGTAGCTACACAAAGAATTTATTGTATTATTGTTTTGTAGATGTTATATAAACTCTAAATATATATTGTATATTTTATAATATTTTATCAACCTCAGAAGTTTTATTAGTAAAATCTTTATTGATAAAAATTGAAGCCATTAAAGTATTTTAAATGGATTAAAATTAACATCTTCCCATTGTATTATTCTTCAACCTTTCAGCAACTTTGTACCTGACATGCCTTCATAGTGAAAAAAGGGCCTCACTTAGATTACCTGTGTCATTTGTCCTCTTAACACTCTAATTTAGTTCTTCAGTGGTAAAAAGCATAAGTCTAGAGGTCATCTACTTGATAATTCCCATGCCTTTCAGGATTCTATAAAACTTGGGAAATAGAATTTATTTTTTGAACTTGAAAATCAGTCACCTGGCCATGGTGATTAAAAGCATACACAAATTAAGTGCTTTCAGAACAATTTCTTTTTCTTCATTATTCCTTTTTTACAGTCAAATCTCCAAATAATCTCACCATATTAAAGAATAATTGTTCCTCTCCATGTCTCAAATTCCTTTTATAAAATTTCTTCTTTGAGAAGTCTGATCTGCTGCTTCCTACCAGTTGTGACTGGGAACAAAGTCTACTTTATCTCTCGTTTAAAAAAAGCCGTGATTTGTATGGAAATTTGTATGTTTCTACAATACAATTTCTTAAAGCAAATCTTGGTATTAATCTTGGAGAATTTCATGCTTATGAAATGAAATAAATATTACATTTATCCTACTAGGTGAAGTTTCCAACATTTAAATATTTCTAGAGCTTTGATCAGTTGATTTCTGTATTAGAAGACATTCTATCAAATTCCTCTTCCAGTTCCCTATGAATGAATAGCCCACAAGTATTCTTCACTTACAAATAATTTGAGTTGTGTGGATTGGCACACCTTCTGTGCTGTGAACAAGATGGCTTCTGTAGATCATACGAAAGAGTTCTTTGAAACCCAGGAACACTTGTGGAGGTCCATGCTCCTTTGCCTCAGGCAATAGTAGTACAGTATACCTTTTTACTACAGTCTCACAAAAAGTCTGCTGAAGTCTATTGCTACCAGTATTAGCAATGAGACCTTGCTCATGGGTCATTGGGTTTGGTCTGCAGATTTTTTGGTCTTTCAAAAGCATACAGATTGTCTCCTGGCTGTCTATTCATTTCCCACTGCTGTGCAAACTTAGGCCCTTGGCAATAAAAAGGGGCATTTTTGGAAATGTAATCTTCTACCTATTCTCTTTTAGAAATTCCCAAATGCATTGAGGTTGATGGTAGATTTCTGTGGGAAGAACATAGCTTATTTTCAATGTCGGGGACTCAAAGTGATTGGTGCTTACCATTTCTATATGATTTCTAGCACTAGGGACTAATTTTCTTCTTTATTCCTCATGGTGCCCAGGCCTCTGCCTAAGTGTTCTTATTTGTAATCATCTTTCACAGAAAAGTTTTCAATTAAGAAAATCAGCATGGAATCAGTTTACACCTATTTAGAACCAATTGTTTGATTATAAAGTACCAAAATGGGTTCTCTGTTTTCTTCCATCTACATTTTCTCAAACAGAGCTCATCTACTCTCATCGCCTTAATGATCACCTTTACAAAACTATCTGTCCTTTCTCCTGAACTATAATTCTCTATCCCGAACTTGTTTTCTCTCCAGAAAAATTTCTCTAGTTTACTGTATCATTCTTGACTCTTCTTGGATGATATGCCACCACCTTAAACTGAACATGTATAAAATCCAATTCATGGCCTATCTTTCCTACCCAAATCAGTTCTCGCTCTACTACCTCTATCAATTATACCATAATTTTTCTTAGCACCACACTGTTATAAGTAATATCATTAAATCTGGTCGGTTCTTCCATTGAATTGTTTTTTTTATCTAGTTCTTCTTTCTTCCCACTAACAGAACTGTAGCTTAAGCTTTCTCTCTCTCCTTTGGAGTATTCTTACAGTTTTCCTACTTGATAACAAGTACCCACTTTTTTCTGGGCTCTGAGTCAGTATAGACAAAGTGGAAGAGGCAGATAATGCTGTCAGTTCAGGAAGGCAGGCATGCAGATTCAGAGGCCCAGCATTCAGAGTCAAACCACAATAAAAGTACTAGTGAGCACACTTTAATTATCACATTGTAAGACCATTTTCAGTGTACCCAATTTTTTATCATCTGGTGGTTATAGCCATTCCTAGCTACTAGTTATAGCCTCTCCCCAAAAAGGGTTAGATTTTTCAAGGCAATTCTTTTCCTGGTTGAGAAAAGGACAGAGATGTGAAAATTAAAATACAATGTTGGTAGTTCTCTATTGCCTCCTATATTAAGTCTAGACATTTTGCTATTAATTTATGGCTTTGGATAATCTAGTTCATCTAAAATATCCAAATCTGTTTATTGACATTTTCTAAGATGTACTATCCACCAAATAAAGTCAGTCACCTTAGTTTTCCACATATTACAATTTTTATCTTAGTATTCATTCACATTTCTTTTCCCAGAATTCCCTGGCATTTTTTTTCTTCTAAATATACTCACCCTTCAATGTTCGATTCTAGAGTCTCTTTTCTAATGAAACTTTTAAAAATTATTATGTCCTATATTCATTCTCTTCTTTATACATCCCGCTCAATTAATCTGATACATATTAAATAATGACGTTATTCAATCATTCCATGGATATTTACTGAGAATATTTTACAAGATTATAAGTCTTTATGATCAAAGATATAATCATGATTCTAAGGGGCTAACCATTTCTTTGATAACAAGAGATTTTAAACAAACAAATGTGCAAAATAACAATAGAGCCAATTCTACTTCAGGGTGACATAGAACTATTTATAGAAGTATTTACACAATAACTGAATAGTAAAGAACAAACATCTTTTTTTCCAGGTGCATAGCAGGAGTAAAGAGCACTCCAGGAAGAGTGAACTTATTGTTTCAATATACACACTGTATCTCCTTATCTTTAATTACTAAATGACTAACATTGAACAAGAAAGAATTGAATGCACAAATGGTACTCTGAGTACCTTTTATTTACAATGAAGTAAACTATCAGGCCTCTCATAGAAAGTGACTACACAGAAAAGGGCATGTAGGACTGATTTTGACTGAACTGGCCAATAAATAAACTTATTAAACAAATTAGTCAAATTATAAATAGACACAGCCAAGAGAAGTCTGTGGCCATTTACAAGTAGAGTAAAAGGTTGGAGAATGATGGTGATCAGGAA